>NC_056750.1:520490895-520570895 GCF_019279795.1 Protopterus annectens
TTTCTGGTTTTAATGTATAATGATTGAGATATAGAGCTGTTGCTCTAAAGTAAATGTGTGGATTAGCTTTTTGTGTTTTTGTGTGTGGCGCTTTAATGATGCTATGAGAAGTATCCATGATACAAGTAGCGTCACAACGTGTTTCAATGAGGAAGCTGAACTTGAAAATGTGAGTAGAGTTCTTTGATTGGCTAAAATATTTTTAAACTGACTACTTAATAAAGTCTTTGTTATTTTTATGTGTTAAAGGTCTGAGTAAGCCAGCATGTTGATGGTGAAAACGTTTACCTATTTATTATCTTATTAAAGTACCAAAACAAGAAAGCCTTGCGGAGTAAATGCTCAGCAGCTTGCAGCAAAAATTGAAAAAATAATAAAAAGTAAACGGCTGCTGTGCAAAACAATGAAGGGTGCTAGAAAATCCCAAAGTCTATAACAGAATCAGTGTAACAATCCAAATGTTCGCTGTAAAATGCTCCAAGGATGAAGTAGTCAAATAGTATAAAAAACTCAGGTTTATTGTGACAAAAAGGTAAGCGCTTTCGCAAACTTGCTTCTTCAGACCTTGCTACATAAAAGACAAAGGACTAATGATTTAAATACATGAAAAGGCGCCAAAACCAGAGGCAACATTTAAAAAGACAGAACTTATTTACAAGAAGCATTTAAAAACATTTCAGAGAGGTCATAACCGACCATATAACTATACAAAGTCTATAGAGAACTCTTAATCAGTCATGATACTATATGATTAATAATAAATAGATAATTAATAAAAATAAAAAATTAACGTTTCTGATGTCCTAGTCTTCTAGATTTCAAAAGTGGACGTATAGGGACTTTACCATTCAGCCCTGGTGGTAGGTCAGCCCTGAACTTAATGATCCAATTAATTTCCCTAGTCTCCGTGTAATTGTCTATATCCCCTCTCCTATGGGTGGTAAAAATCTGCTCTAAGATTCTAAACTTAAACTGATGTTGTGTACCTGCTTCACATGTATGTTTGGCTAGTGCATTGTGAAGATTGCCCCTCCTTGTGTGGTATACATGCTCGCGTATCCTGTCTCTCAAAACACGGTTCGTTTTGCCTACATAGTAGGCTGAGCATGAGGTACAGGATGCAAGGTATACCACATCCTTGGACATACAACTGCCATTGGTACGAATATGATATATACCTGATCCATAGGGGTATACAAATACAGGGTCAGATTGGATGTACGAACAAAAATTGCATCTATTACAGGGAACCATATAGGGTCCCTCTCGAGGGGGAATAGTGAGATGTGTTCTTGGATAGCAAAGTAAATGTTTCAGGTTCTTCTTGTTCCGGTAAACAAACCTAGGTCGATCACCAGTAAGTCTCTTGACAATGGGATCTACTGAAAGGACATGCCAATGTTTTATAAAGATGTCCTTGATAGCTCCAATGTCCCTGGTATAAAAGACTGGAAACACGACACCACTACTGGTGGGAGCATGGATGTCTATCCGTTGTTCACTTCCACTATTTGGATGTACTTCCAAGGCCCCTTCAGAAAAGTAGGGCTTCGCTCTGTCTGCCCTGATGGTAGAAATACCTTCCATTCCCCTTGCCACATCCAATTCACTGTATCCACGTGCCATAAACTTAATCTTCAGATCCTCCAACTCAGTCTGAAGATTAGAGTCTATAGGTGTATATCTGGACACACGCATAGATTGGCCCCTGATGATGTTATTATAGACAAAACCAGGATGCATACTAGAGCGGTGTAGCAGTGTATTCCTATAACAAGGTTTCCGGTAGAGACCTGTATTAACTATCCCACTAGGTAACTTGTCTACATACACATCTAGAAACGGAACGGTGGTGTTGGACCATTCCATGGTAAAGTTCAAGAACTCTAGGGAGTCGTTCACTTGTTTGAAAATACATTCCAATTGCTCAGGTTTGACTCTGTTATTGCTCTGTTATTGCTGAAGTTGGTTCTTGAGTCCAATGTGTTTTGTTTCCAGGACAGCATTTATTTGCAGCGGGATGGCGTAGCTATGGGCACTTCTTGTGCCAATAGCTACGCCAATCTAGTCATGGCTGAGTGGGAATATAGACACTTATTCCAGAATGATTTATACAGGGAATTTGTACCCTTCTATAGGCGTTTTGTAGACGACCTTTTTTTGATCTGGAAGGGTAGTCCTGAGCAATTGGAATGTTTTTTCAAACAAGTGAACGACTCCCTAGAGTTCTTGAACTTTACCATGGAATGGTCCAACACCACCATTCCCTTTCTAGATGTGTATGTAGACAAGTTACCTAGTGGGATAGTTAATACAGGTCTCTACCGGAAACCTTGTTATAGGAATACACTGCTACACCGCTCTAGTATGCATCCTGGTTTTGTCTATAGTAACATCATCAGGGGCCAATCCATGCGTGTGTCCAGATATACACCTATAGACTCTAATCTTCAGACTGAGTTGGAGGATCTGAAGATTAAGTTTATGGCACGTGGATACAGTGAATTGGATGTGGCAAGGGGGATGGAAGGTATTTCTACCATCAGGGCAGACAGAGCGAAGCCCTACTTTTCTGAAGGGGCCTTGGAAGTACATCCAAATAGTGGAAGTGAACAACGGATAGACATCCATGCTCCCACCAGTAGTGGTGTCGTGTTTCCAGTCTTTTATACCAGGGACATTGGAGCTATCAAGGACATCTTTATAAAACATTGGCATGTCCTTTCAGTAGATCCCATTGTCAAGAGACTTACTGGTGATCGACCTAGGTTTGTTTACCGGAACAAGAAGAACCTGAAACATTTACTTTGCTATCCAAGAACACATCTCACTAGTCCCCCTCGAGAGGGACCCTATATGGTTCCCTGTAATAGATGCAATTTTTGTTCGTACATCCAATCTGACCCTGTATTTGTATACCCCTATGGATCAGGTATATATCATATTCGTACCAATGGCAGTTGTATGTCCAAGGATGTGGTATACCTTGCATCCTGTACCTCATGCTCAGCCTACTATGTAGGCAAAACGAACCGTGTTTTGAGAGACAGGATACGCGAGCATGTATACCACACAAGGAGGGGCAATCTTCACAATGCACTAGCCAAACATACATGTGAAGCAGGTACACAAAATCAGTTTAAGTTTAGAATCTTAGAGCAGATTTTTACCACCCATAGGAGAGGGGATATAGACAATTACACGGAGACTAGGGAAATTAATTGGATCATTAAGTTCAGGGCTGACCTACCACCAGGGCTGAATGGTAAAGTCCCTATACGTCCACTTTTGAAATCTAGAAGACTAGGACATCAGAAACGTTAATTTTTTTTATTTTTATTAATTATCTATTTATTATTAATCATATAGTATCATGACTGATTAAGAGTTCTCTATAGACTTTGTATAGTTATATGGTCGGTTATGACCTCTCTGAAATGTTTTTAAATGCTTCTTGTAAATAAGTTCTGTCTTTTTAAATGTTGCCTCTGGTTTTGGCGCCTTTTTATGTATTTAAATCATTAGTCCTTTGTCTTTTATGTAGTAAGGTCTGAAGAAGCAAGTTTGCGAAAGCGCTTACCTTTTTGTCACAATAAACCTGAGTTTTTTATACTATTTGACTACTTCATCCTTGGAGCATTTTACAGCGAACATTTGGATTGTTACACTGATTCTGTTATAGACTTTGGGATTTTCTAGCACCCTTCATTGTTTTGCACAGCAGCCGTTTACATTTTATTATTTTTTCGATCTTATTAAAGTAGTTGTATCCGCGGCGGTGCAGTGGTAGCATTGTTGCCTCACAGCAAGAGGTTCTCCCGTTCAATTCTCGGCTGGTGTGTGGGGAGTGCCTTCTGTGTGGAGTCTGCATGTCCTCCCCGGGGCTGTGTGGCGTTAAGAAAGACATGCGTAAATGGGCGTGCCTTCGATGAAGGTTGGACGTCGAGCTGGCACCTCAGCGTTCGTGAAAATCTACTGCCAATCATTAGCGGACCGGAGTTTCGGTGTGGCGACCCCTAACTGGGAAAAGCCAAAAGACAAACAACAACAACATTAAAGTAGAGTTATTTTATGACAGCTGTGTGTCATGTCTTCATATATGCTTTTTGGATATATTTTGCTGTTTACCTAGTCGGACACACATTTATCCGTGAGATAATTTGTGCAATTTGGAAGTTTATTTAGTCTTGAACTGCTTCCTTTAGACTTTGTTCTTTTGCCATCCTAAGCATCCTTTCTGAAGCCCTCATGCACAGAAGCTATACAAGAGTCAGTGTTCTTTTAGATTCATAAGTTTTTAATAAGAAAGTTTGCAGTAGTAAAGTGAAACTTGTGTTTTATTTTTTTCCCCAAGAATTTTTGTTTCTCAAACAAAAATAGATTTACAAATAATTCAAAAATAAATAATAATCAGCGTCCCATTTGTTTTAATGGCAAAACATGACTCTATAGAGGACTAAATGTTAAGTCTGCCCTCAATCGATAAAAGCAACAGAAAGCAGATTACCACATAAATTGGAGTAGAGGATATGTAAAGATAAAAGGATCACTGTATATTAAGCAAACTCACAGACTTGGGAGACTATAGAAATTTTGAAAGCGCTTTTGTAAAAAAAAAAAAAAAAATTGAATATTTTTTCATTCAGTTTTACAAAAATACATTGTGTAGGACAGCATACTAAAGGTGTACTTGGTGTAGCAATTTTATCCGACCATTGGTTTCTGCAATCGTTAGTGAAAAATTACATAAAATGGTATGACATTTTTCCTTTCCAGCTTTCTGCAGTGTAATTGGAACTTTATATATATCACTAAAACAGTTGCTAAAATGTCACAGGTAAGGTATGGCATATTGACCATTACCGTAACAAGTTCAGTGATATAAAGTAAAACTATGGGGAGTCTGAAGGAGCATGGAAGTTACAGCAGAATGATTTACAGCATGTAAGAAGTCTCCAAGGGGTGACATGATATGAGAAGACAGGAGATGTCACTAATTGGCTAAAGTATCAACTGATACTTCACTTTTTTTACTATGGTGATTAACATACATTTCATTTATTTATTTTGTTTCATTTAGGAAAATGTTCAGTTCAATTTACAGGAATATGAATGACCAAAAGTACAAGGAGGAAATGCCTGTTAATTTGAAGACTCATCCAAGAGGTTTTAACATACGTGTGTTGCAGAGGTCATCAAGTACTTTCACTAAGGCACATGAAACCTTTATGAAAAATAACCACACTCCAACATTCCTTCTGAGACACCACTTAAATTGTGCTAAACCCATCATCTATAGGCAAATCCGAAACAAGGTGAACTTTAACCCTCTCTCTATCTCATTCCTTCAAAAATGTGATTGGACACCACTAAAGTACTTCAATCTGGATGAAGCTGTCCACTTCTTCAATAGCACCTTCCTCAACATCCTAAACACACATGCCCTCATAAGAAATGTCAGAGTTAAAACACAGTACTCCCCTTGCCTACGAAAAAGGACCAGGGCACTAATGAAAATCAGAGACAAGGCCTGGGAGCACTGGCACTTACAAAACCCCCACCTCTAGACAGTCATTCCTAGAGTTGTGCAACAAGGTCAAAAAGCAAATAAAAAGATAAAAACCCAGTATTATCAGTCTGCCCTAAACTCCTCCCATCACAACCCTAAGCAGTTCTGGTTCACAATAAACTCCATTCTCCACCCAGGTAAAGTAACCACCCCCTATCTACCACTCCCCCTTCCTCCAGCAGTATCACTGACTCATTCAATAAACACCTTTACTGAAACCATTTTGTCTTTGACTAAACAACACAACCCTCTACTCACTCACCTTCCTTAAATCAAAACCAAATACTCTGCCCACAGTCTTTTCTTTTTCATCACTACCTACCTCCTATATAAAAAAAAAACACTTGCATTGAAACTTGCGCCTAAAAAACTTGCAGCTGACAATCTCCGCTCTGAATACCTAAAAATAGCAGCAGAAGCCCTAGCTTATCCAGTCTCTATCTTAATTGATCGTTATCAGAAAGCTATGTCCCCACACTGTGGAAAATATCTCATATCATTCCCCTCCATAAAGGTGGCTCCTCCACTGAACTTTCCAATTACCACCCCATAGCCATCATTTTTCCACTTTCCAAGATACTTGCGAAATGCATCCATTCTAAAGTCTTAGAGTACCTCTTAACTAGTAACCTCCTCTCCAGCACCCAGCATGGCTTCAGGCCATACCACAGCACTACTACCACCTTCCTCTCTTTCACTAATGCTGTCCATCATAAAAATAATGGCCTGTTCTCCTCTGCTATATTTCTGGATCTAGCCAAGGTTATTGATATGATCTCACACAAACTACTAATCTCTGTTCACACTAACCTATCTTTTTCCCAATCAGCTACTGACTGGTTTCACAGCTTTCTAACTGGCCGCCAACAATCAGTTGTCTGGCATAATAACCTCTCTCCTCAACTTCCTGTAACACTCTGTGTTCCCCAAGGCTCCACCCTTGGTCCCCTACTATTCTCACTCTTCACCGATGATCTAGTCACAGCCACAAAGCATTCTTCTCTTATACAGTATGCAGAGGACTCCAGCCTCATCTGTTCAGCCCCAACTATACCTGAACTTCACAAGATCACACAGGAAGCCTTTTCATCTGTAGAAAACTGGCTGTCTAATGCCCAGTTATTACTCAACCAGAGCAAGACTAAACTCCTCATCTTCCAACCCATTAAATCTAGCCCAATTATCCCCCACTTTAATATTCTAGCCAAAGACAGTACCGTCATCTCCCCAACAGAACACACCAAACTACTTGGTGTTGAGATGGATAATTTCAGATTTGACACTCACATTTCCCTTACCATAAAAAAGTTTCACAAAAAACTAGATGCACTGTACAGAAAAAAAATTCCTCACCAAGACTGACAGAATTTCTGTTGCCAATTCCCACCTAATCTCCACTTTACTCTACGCCTCTCCTATACTTACCTACCTTAGACAAACAGAACTAAACAAGCTCAAGGCTTGGTACAATAAAATTGCTAAGTTTGCCACTGGTGCATCTTATCGCAGCCACCACTGTACCTCATTTACAGAACTTGACTGGCTTGAACTCGCTCAACTTCTTCACCTGAATCAACTCTCTCTCACCCACAAGTTAGTAAACCATCCTCTTAAAGTGCCATCCCTTCAAAACCTTCTCCAGCCGTACTGCTCCACTAGACCACTATGCTCCAGCAGCAAAAATCTACTTCTAGTGACCAAACCCAAGCACTCAGCGGGAGAAGCACTATTCTCATGAGTCATATCCAGATTATGGAACAATCTCTCCCCCTCTATAACCACACTACCTTCTTACAATCATTTCAAGACTGTACTAAAAACTCACTTAAAAAAAGTCTCTAGTTATGCCCATGCGCCAATCCTGACTAGGAACCCTCCTTTTACCTTCCCCTTCCTCTCCTCTCCCCTAACCACCCTGCCTCACACCATCTGATCATTGCATTCCTTCCTCTGCAGGCTTTGGCTCAACCTTTACCCTCCCCTTCCCTCTTCACTCAATCTCTCAGACATGTTATAACATGCTTAACTACCTCACTTCATCCCAACTTCAAATACATATCCAACGGACTTGCACCTAGCTTCCTCTCACTACCACATATACTACTCAGTCTCCTCCCTTATGCCCTAGCTTCCCCTTTCATCCCATTAACCCTTCTAGCTTGTTCCACCTTCATGTGGAGCTTCTGCTTTATATCTGCATGAGTTTAGTGCAATATTTGTATATAAGATTTAGGTATACGAGTTTAGAACAGTATCCGTTTGAGCTTAGTACTATCTGTATATACAGCCTACCTTTACTCATAGCCTCTAAGTAGATATTGGTATATATGTTCATTACTATGTTTCATATTGTATGTATAGGTAATGTTTGCTGCAGTATGTATTATTTGCTATTGTATGTATATTCGATTGTTCTTCATGTACTCTACTGCTCATTTACTGTTCTGTGGAGCTTTTCTCCCCAGGCCTCCACTGAAAAAGGACATGTGTCCAGTTGGAATTTCCCGGTAAACAAATGTAAATAAATAAATAAAACTGCTACGTTCCTTAAAAAAAAACTGCTACGTTCCTTAAAAAAAAACTGTCACAAAAAAAAGGAAACCAGTTGATCCGAGTAATGAATTACCATTATGCAGTTGTGAAGACTGGAGAAAAAGAAGTTATGTTCTTGCCATAACATTCCATCTAGAATATCCATTTTCATTATTCCTCAACAAATGGGTCCAGATCAAAGGCCTTTGATCCAACTCGGTCTGTTCTAAAGCTTGTGGTAACTCTGAACTCTCGAGCTTTCCCCTTACCCACAATGCACCACCCCCAAATAGTTCAGATCTTGTTTGCAAGCTATATAGAAAGGTGAAAAGCTTTAAGATAGAAAGGTAAACAACTTGGTTGGAAAACGATAAGACATATTTGATGAAGCTAAACCTGGAGCTGTACACAGCCAAAAACAAGGGGAAATGTGCCGTTTCCACTCACTGCACCAGAAGATATAGGATTGGGGCTGGTGGCCGGGGAGTTGAGGAATAATGAAAATGGATAATCCAGATGTTATCCATTTTCATTACGTCCTCAGTGGATGGGACAGAGTCCCTAGCTACCTGAAAAAGGACCAGGGTGGCATTATGGAAGTATATTCCTGAGCATCATTGAACCAAACTTGTAATGAGGGATGAAGGTAAGGGGAGAAGACCAAGTTGCTGTTGCAAACATATCCATCGAAGCTCTAGAATGGAAGGCTGAGAAGTTGCAATAGACCAAGTTGAGTGGTAACTGGATTCTTGCTTTAATGTAAATAAAGGAAATACATTGAGAAAGCCATCTGGCTAGGGTGACAGACACTGGCTTTCCAAGTTTTGTTTCAGCAAAAGATAGAAATAACTGTTTTGAAGTTCTGATATCTTTTGCTCTGTCAAGATAGAACCTGAGCTGCCTATGAACATCTAGCAAAATGTAAAAAGGTGTTCACCTTCATTAAAATAGTTAGGGAAAAAATCTGGCAGATTGATGAATTGGTTTATGTTAGAGTCTGACACAACTTTAGGTAAAAAGAACACATTTGTTCTTAATGAAACTCTATCCTTATGAAAAATAAAATATGGAGGTTTCACTGATGAGGCTTGCAGCTCAGAAATTCTTCTAGCGGAAGTGATAGCCATTAAGAATAATGTTTTCCAAGAGTGGAATTTTAGATAGCAATCCTGGACAGGTTCAAAGGGTGGATGAATCAAGGAATGTAATACCAAGATTAGATCCCATGGAAGAGTGGGATCTTTGATAGGGGGTTTTAACAGAAGTGTGCCTCATAGGAAGTCTTTACATAGTTTATGTGAAGCTCCATCGACTCCAATGTGAAAATTGGAAACGGCGGCCAACTGAACCTTGATAGTGGATGCATTGGCTCCTTGGTTAAAAAGTGAAATGAGGAACTCTAGGACACGACTGACCGAGGCAGAAAAGAGATGATTATTATTCTGAAGTTCCCAGATTATGAATCAATTCCATTTCCATTTGTGTAAAGTTTCCTTGTGGATGGTTTGAAGGAAAGCAATATATAAATCAGACAGGGGAAGACAGCATAGTCTGTCTGGCTATCACTGGAACTGAAAAAAAACAAGCTGTCAACTTGACGCTTAGAATGTCTGTGTTTCATGCCCGTCAGATGAGACAGTAGGTCTAGAACTGGGTCAAGGATTGGTGAACTAGGTGAGGCCACAGAAAGGGGAAGCAAACTTGTCGAGGCCAGAAGGGTGCAATGAGAAGGAGTTCTCATTTCACCTTGGCTGCTTTCTGTAAAAATATTGGGATCAGAAGAAATGTGTAAATTAGACCAGCTAATCATGGAGCAAGAGCATTCCTCTGTGATTTCCCTTGCACTTCTCAACATAGGGGGTATGATCTGGTCCCACCCCGTTTGCTGATGTACCAAACTACTGACATGTCTATTTGAACTGCAACAGTCTCTGATGGAAGACCATACTGGAATGCTTTCAATGCCAATAACACTGCTCTCAATTCTAGGACACTGATATGCAAATTGGACTCCTCGGGGAACCATGTGCCTTGAACCGTCTTTCCCAGGAAATTTACCTCCACCCTAAACTGGTAAGCATCTGTAGTCATACTGGTCTTAGGATGAGAGAGGACAAGTGGACAACCTTGCAGAAGTTCTTCTGACTAAATTCACCATATTAGATCCTTCTTGTAATAGTTGGCAATTCTTATTTGAGCAGAAAAGAGAAAATGGAGTATTGACCACTGTGATGCCAACATCCATTGGAGGATCCTGATGAGATTTCTGGCTAAAGGAACAAGTGTTCCTGCTGCTGTGATTGATCCTAGTGATTGCAGGACCAAGCAGGCTGAGATTTGGTGTTGTGGATTATTTTTCTCATTTAGGACTTTAGGATCAAAACTCTGGCAAAGAAGATTGAAACTACTGGAGACTGTGTGGAGTACAGCTCCTATGAATTCTACGGTTTAAGTGGGCTCTAGATGAGCTTTCTTGTAATTTATAGTTATTACTAGAGAAGGAATTCCTAGAGAAGCACAAAGCTGAATAACTTTTTCCTCTTACATCAATTAGTGGATGCCTGGTCGGGGCGGAAATGAGTCAGTTGTCCAAATATGGAAACATGTGGAATCCTTGCAGTGAGCCACTTCTACTACCATGAATTAACGTGTTTATATTACGCTGTCAAAAACTCAACATGTCGACAGCGTAATAATCGACAAGAAAATGTCAAAACCCCCGAACATCAAACACACACAAAAAAAAAAAAAAAAAAAAAAAAAAAAAAAAAAAACACCCAAACACAACACAAATTGCTCTATGCGGGGGGGGGGGGCAAGCCCCCCTGCACCCCCAACAACTTAAATATACCAACTCCGAGATTGCACTACATTGCAGTAAATGGAAATCTCCCCTTACGGAGATTTCCGTTTACACGTGCGATGACGTTCGCTTTCAACATTTTGGTGCTGACAATATCAGCTTCGATATTGTCGGCCTTCAACAGGGTAAAGTAGACCCGAATTAACACCCTGGGGGCTGTGGTGAGACCAAAGAGCAGTACTCTGAACTGGTAATGACTGGCTCCCTGCCAGAAGGGCAGGAATCTTCTGGATCATCAGCTCACATCTTTGTGTGACAGATCTTCGGGATGTGTACTATCGAGCACATTCAACAGTCTTTCTGCAGGAATGGCAGAATGGATTGACTTGTGACCATCCATAACTTGATCTTTCGTACCAATTTGTTTAGTTTGGAGAGATCCAGGATAGGTCTCCAATCCTCTATTTTCTTTGGCACTAAAAGGAATCTTGAGTAAGTCTCAGATTCCAGTTAGTCTAGGGGTACCTCTTGGAGGACTCTTGTCTAGCAACTCTTGGATTTCGATTGCTGCCCGTTTCCTCTAACTGGGTAGGACATTGGGAAACTTCTTTGAGTTGGGAAGATGTTGGAAATATGGTATAATATAAGCTCTAGATATAATCCTCTGCACCCATATGTCTTTTGTAAGTTCTAGCCAGACTCTCTGGTGCAGGAATAAACAACCCCAGATTGCCTCCAGAGGGGGACAATCGGGCTACCTTTCAGGAGTGCTGGAAGTATCTTCCCAAGAAAGATTCCTTGGATCCATGGTTTTGCAGAACCTGTCTGCAGTGACAATGGCATCTACCATTTGAATTTCTCCCTCTGCCCCTGGGGGAACCTCCTTGTGTGTCCTGGAAAGTCCCTTGAAATTTTCTGAACCACAATTGTCCACCACCTCGGTGATTCATTGAGAAAGGTTTCAGAGGGGTGGAAAAACATATGCCTACAGCAGAAAGGTTTTCCTGTCGTTTTCACACCTGGACATTGTGTCTTTGATTTTTGGGCCAAATAGGGATGAACCATCAAAAGGAGCATTGACAAAAGAAGACTTGAAGGGTTCCACAAAATCACATAAGCGCATCCTGGCATGTTTCCTTATGGAAATGGCTGTACCCACAGCCCTTGAGGTTTCTTCTGCTATGTGAGAAATGAGCCTCATGGAGGAGTTTGAAATTGCTTGAAGGGTTGCTATCTGAGAGTTGACCGAATCCTTCACCTCTTCAGAGACAGTCCCAAACACAGTATCTGATAGTTCTTTTACGAGATCCCTCTGCAACCTCATAAAATGTGTCAGGTAATTCAACAATCTAATAGCAAAACTGGTTGATGCATATACTCACTTCCCTGAATCTGTCCATAGACTGAGACTCTTTGTTGGGGGATGGGCAGAAGGACTTTAATCCACAAGTTCTTTTTTGGTGGCAGCCAACACAACAAGGCATCAAGTGGGAGGCCTTTAGTTAGAAAAGGTTTATCCTGGGGAGGGGTCATGTTCTTATTTGGCTTCTTAGGAATGGGCTCGATGGTGTCAGGCTCCTTCCATGCCCTTTGATAGACCAAATCAATGAGCTTGTTGAAGAGTGGTGTCACCCAGGAAGTAGATGGACTGGTACCAAAGACCTCCAGAAGTACAGACTTATCTGACATAGGGTATTTGGGCTGCCATTCTCCTCTTGGTTTAACAATCTCGAGGATGTCTCCAAAAGAGAGACATCTTCTGGAGGTGACTGTGGGGACCTTTCACCTTCATCCAAGTCTGTGTCCTCAATGATAGATGCTGGGGAATCTATGTGCTTTCTCTTGCATGACCTCTTCTTAGGGGCTTCTTCAGGGGGATGCTCTGGTGAAGTATCAGAAGAGGTAGGGGTATCCAAATGGGAAGTATGGGGCTCTGGTACTGACTTGTCCTTGCACCCTAGGTAGCAGAGACACTGGACACAGAAAAAAGGTGTAAGGTTGTACAGGAACCGGGGGGACCTCTGGGTCACAGATATAAACAGTACTCTCTCAAAGGATTTAGATGCTGACAAGTCTGGAGAAAGTTATGAACCTGGATCTGAAGAAGGGTCCATGGATTCTCTCTGCTCCGAAGATGGTCGGCCTGAGATCAAACTCGGTGCCGAGGTGACCCTAGACGAAGCTCCAAAGCATAATGATGGCATCAAAGTTTTCAGGGTCAACTGAGACACCTCGGACCCAAAAGGATAGGACTGGCTCCGAGAGCTCTCTGGATCTGAATGTAAGGAGCAGCTCAATGCCGTCCCCAGATCAGAGTGAAAGGGGGTCCTTAGATCATAGGTAGACATGCCCTGGTGGTCTGGAAGGGACTCTTCCGAGGTCATCAGAGCCAGAGGAGGAGAACAGGATGTGAGCATGTCCAATCCCAATGGGGTCAGAGTGAAGATACTTGGTTGAAGTCTCTGCTCCAAGAGCACTTGTCTCACTACCATCTGGACATCTTCGATGGTCAGGCTTCTGACAGAGCAAGTGGAAGACACTAAAGGCAACTTAGTAACATCCAAGAATGGAGATGGTAACCTGGATCTGGCTGGATCAATTATCCGTGAATACACAATCCAAGGTATTGGAAGAGATGGTAATACTTCCTTCTCCAAAGACCTTGGAGCTAAGGAGTCTTTTGGATCCAATGAAATAGATCAGACAGAGACGCTCTCTCTCTCTTGTTCTGCTCAGATCCAAGGGGACTGTCCAGTGAGTGTTTTGCTTTCTTCTTAGGCAGATCTGACAGGCTGGTCATACCTGAAGAAGATCTTTTCCTAATTTTTTCAGAGGAACTTGGAGAAGGTTCGTCCAATTTTGTTGTTTTATTCTTATTTTTAGGCCCAGGACCAGCAATAGCTTCAAAGGCAGAGGGTAATAAACCCTTTAACATGAGTTTCTTTTTGCATTCAGCCAGAGCTCTGGGGTTGAACACGTGACAAACAGAACATGATTCCTGTAAATGAAGAGGACCTGAACAGTAGAGACAAAGACTGTGCAAGTCAGAGTAAGGCATTTTCTGACTGCACTGGATACATTTTTAAAACAAGCTGGAGGTGTTTCTTTTTCAGACATTACAGAAAGAAATCGGAAAACATTTTTTTTTGTCGTATGATAAAAGCTTCTATTTGAAAAGGAAGGTACGGTAAACTAGCAAATTCTACCACTAGAAAGGGAGATAGGAAAAGGAAACACTCCCCCAGAAGTGTAGAAAAGTACTTCAATAGAGGGGAATGGAGAAAAATTGAACTAAACAGTCAAATTCCTGAGTATAAAGAGAGACTGGAAGAAGAAAAAGGCCTAAGAAAAAGGTTTCTAGCCAAGATAATGAAAAAAATAACACACATATCTGATGCTCGAGCGTAGCAGAGAAACACCATGTCTTTCACTTATCGCGGCAAATGATATCTAAGTTATTTGGGGTGGTACATTGTGGGTAAAGGAGAAACACGAGAATTCAGAGTTACCATGAGCTTTAGAACAGGTCAAGTTGGATCAGAGGCCTTGGATCCAGACCCATCCATTGAGGACATAATGAAAATAGATAATATCAAATACACTGTTTTACCATGAAAGCATACATGTTTAATATTAATGGCTAAGGGGACATTCTTCATACACTATATGCCCACAACCTTTTTTTTTTTTGGAGACTATTTTGTCAAGTGTTGCACAATGGGAAACATTTAAAGGCATAGGTATAAAAATACAGATATGAGTGTTCTGAAAGTACCTGATGAATGCCTTAAAAACTTGCCACCACATAGAAACATTAAATCATATTGGTTAGACACAAATCATATTGGTTAGACATAAAGGTAAGATTTCTGAATAATAAGATTGGAGAATTGTTTGAAGATTAACTATTACATCTACCAATGTATTTCATAGGTTACTACTGACTGGGTTACTTTTTTAAGAAACTAGCCAAATACACAAAGAAAATATGGGAAGCAAAATCATCCAGGAGACCAAATGTATTGGTAGAGACTGCAGAAACTCGATGTCTGGTAGGCTGTTACAGACTCATCATAAGTACCACAAGAAAAGTTACACAATGTAGAAAATGGACAGGATGTGGTTAATATTCAGGAGATCAAACACACACAGAAATGACATTCAATAATGGCTAGACAGTAATTTTCTAAATGTATACTGATTAGGCCTTGTAATTCTGTTGAGCAAAATGACCAGGAGTGGGTTAGTCAGAGTTATCACAATTAATTGCATCACTTGGGTCTGGAACGCACGTTAAAATGTAACCCTAAAATTTTCAGGTGTTCAAAAACACTAAAAAGCACTTAACATTGACTGTGTAATATCAGAAACAGGTGGGATCAAATTATGTATTTATTTATTTTTTGCTGGCTGTAGCAAATACTGGAGCAGTGGCAATAGGACTAAAGGTGTTGCTGTAGTAACAGCATTAAATGTGATCAAAATACACTATTTAGAATGAAACGTGCAGCATCTAACCAATTTTATAAATGGAAACACGGCAATGCTTCTTTATGCACTGATGAAACCAAAACAGAATAAAAGAAAGTTTAGTTATGCTACACTGCTTCTGTAATTTGTATAAACGAGCAGAACGCATTGCTCCTGCATCCTTTGAAAACCAGAGGAAAGCACAAGTGAGTCCTATAAGCGTAAGGTATGGATACATTTTGCATGTTTGGATGACAGGTGTGTCAACACCAATAATTTGCACATAGTGACAGGGAAGGCAGCTATAGCCTGCAGTCCAAATAAATTCTTGGCCTCTTCCCATTCTATTACCTATTCCTCTCTAATTATTTCTCAAAATACCATAAGCAGAAAATATTTGTTGAATGGAAATGCCTATCAGTAATCTGTGCTGCCCGATACTCGGCAACAACTCTGGAATTTACACCACCTCAGCAGATATTTGCCCATCAAACTGGGGTTTTCCTTGAAACTTTGTGCCAGACCTCAGGCTGACAATGTCTTCCCAAGGAGCTAATTGGTGATCCCATAAACATTATTAGCATTGCGATTCAAGTGCCCAGCACTTCTTTCTGCAATGTGACATAGGATGCATAAACCAAGCACGACAGTTAATTAAAGATGGCTGGATGAAGTACTTACCATAATAATAAATGCCCGACTTGGAAGATAGCTGCAATTCCAACTCTGTAAATACTCTTCCTACAGGTAGTTTCGAACCACTCTGAAAACTATAGCATTGCAGACTTTCCAGTGGAATTTATATGCATGCATCATGGTTCCAGGTTGGTGATAAACTGCCTCACACTCAAGCCAACTTTAGCTGTAAGTTGCTGTGTTCTCCATAACTAATGACTTAAGTATTAACACTGAGGGTGAGCTGTCCGTGACAAGTGTTTTAGACAAATAAGAAAACACACTATTAGAATGACTGCTAGAAGTATTTGCACTGTATATAAAAATGAATGAGATGTTGCTGCTTATACAGTTGAGACTTTGGAAACTAGCTTATACCACATCACACATCAACTACACCAAGTAGCAATATCTATGATTCTTCCCTTCTAGATGTCAGGGTAACTTACTCAGTCTGGATATACTGCCAAGCAGTATTTCCTCATAAATGAGTATTAAACCTTTAAATTGAAATAGTATGCAAAATAGCTGCAGCAAAGTATAATGTCCTCTCAGATAAGATTGTCTCCTTTGAAGTAAAAATTAAACCCAGGACCTCAGCTAACCGCATAACATTTAGTGACCAAACTTCCTATTAAAAGCTATCTGGCAAAATTTTAACCCACCCCCCCAAACCCTGAGAACACAGCCGCCTGTACAGAATTGTTCACTGAAACCCTGTACAATCATGTTAACAGATGCTTAAAACAGTTGTGCCTACCAGCAATAAGCTCAGAACAAAGTAAAAAAAACAAACAACCACACAGGTGGAATCCCAACATTTGGAAGGGCAATGCCCAGCAGGATAAAAAGTATCTCAAGTAAATAAACAACACAAAGTCAAATTGAATATAGCAGAGCCAGTTTTGTGGCAACAATTGCCTTCTAGGCCAAAGACAATCACTAGGCTTTCTTGGCTATGTCTGCAACCTCAAAGGCAGTACACAACACTGTGTAGACCTAATTGTAAACAGAGCCACCTATATGAAACTCGAAGATATAGCAATTATGCTGGCCAACAAATTCAGCTCTAGTTTTACCTCCCTCCCCCCCCTGTCCACCACTCAAGATACTCCAGCAAATGCAACTTCCCATCTATCACTAGGGAACAGAACCTAAATGCATTCTTTAAGGCCAAAAACAACTGATGGGCCCTGATAATATTCCAGGATGCCTGCTAAATGGCATAAAATATGATCTCAGGACAACTGGAGTCACTAATTGTAGCCAAACAGGTTTCATGCCATACAAAGAACTGCAATCATCATCCCTGTGCACAAGGGTAGGCCATCTACAGACTGTAGGAACTGTATAATTAGTCTCACGTAAAACCAAGGACAGAATTATGGAAATGATAAACGATGACAAGGGAATCCTTCAAACACTTGATGCAACCCAGTTTGGTTTTGCCAAGGGCAGATCATGTTTGCTCAACTTGGTGAACTCCTTTGAGAAGGTCACCAAGGCAATGGATCATGGCAAAATATGCAGACTGCCTACCAGAGCTATGGTTTAAAATAAATGGAACAAGAAATGCAAAATAGTACCCTTTGAGAAGTTGGCTAATCCAGGAAACTACTTCATTGATAACTCATCCCTAAGAGTAGACTCAGTAGTCAGGGATTTGGGGACTTAACTGAACACTAGTGTAGCTTTTCACAGTGTGTCAAAGACAGTAAACCAATTATTCTATGTTGTTCAACTTACAAGTAGCAGCATGACATCTAGATCCAAGGAAGTCATTGTTTCACTGTATTCAGCCCTCATCAGACCTATCACAGAGTACAATGCCCCCTTGGTATATACCTGATCGGGCACACACAACTGGAAAATTTACAGAGGTTCTCCAAAATATACAGGTCATTAACAACATGTCCTACGTGGATCACCTTCAAAGCCCTATCCCTGTAATCTGTCTCCTACAGACCGCTAAGGGAAGATCTATGCCTGGCTTTCAAGGCATCCCTGGATCCCACTCCGATAAACAATTTACACATCCATAAAACAAATAGCATCATAACTTCTCAACCAAGGCACTTAAACATGTTGGAGAGACAGGTATATGTTTCAAAGAATACCCTCTCTCTAGAAAATGGCTTCCCATCCATGTGAAGCCGTTTTCCCTTGATCCTATTTAATGCAACCTGGACCAGTGGATGGGAAAATGGAAATTCACCCCTGGCTTGGCATTTATGCCTCTAACAGTCAGATGCAGCCTGTAAATGCTCGACTGCCAATGCCCTAGCTTACATTCACCCCTTAAAAAAAACTCTAGAGCACAAACATTTGTTGGATAGATTTGGGATATATAGCTAGGCTTATAAAGGCCCCTGTGGTCGTTAGGCTAATATACACCTACGAACCTAATAACAGATGCATATTTCTCCTTCATCAGTTGATATATGAAACAAACCTTCTTTGATGGGTTAAGAATACCAGATAACTGTCCCCATGTGGATAGGCTTCCTGCAGCTGGATATGGCTGTTGGTTTCCTTTAAGGCAGGCAAATATATGATTGTACATCACTTTTTAGCAATGGAGGTAAAACATTTTCATTATTTTGTAAATTGTAGCTTGTTACTGATGGGGCAAACTGGCAGTTGTAGGGAATGAGGATACTTATTTAGTCAACTTACGATGTTACACTGTTTCTCCATTGATGCCTGTTCAACTCCAAATAGAAAAATTTTCTGAGAAAAAGATAACTGCTGATCAAGAGAAGTTAAACTCAACCACAGGACTTATCAAAGAGGTCCTCTGCATGGATCAACTAATACAAGTAAAATGTATTAATTTATAAAAGTTACAGTGCTAACAGAAGCATGATGAATTTAAAGTAAAACTAAGGTACATGCAAGATTGAAACACACATTGTAGAAGAAAGCTTATGTACTAGTTTGAATTGTCAACATTTTTGCATAGTTTGGGTCTCCAAACTGTAGTGCTCTCCTTGCAAACCGAGACCAATGTGAAGCTAATAGTAGGTAATAGTACCTGTATGCCATTAGGAGAGCCAAACACGAGAATGCGTTAGCTAGACACACTTCTTTATTTAAAGACCACCACTTCAAGTTTCTAGTCATTGATCAGGTATTTGACAAGCAACAAGGTGCCCCCCTTCATTTACTATTAGAAGAAAAAGAACTAAAATGGCAAATCAGATTGAACTCTTACTCGTTTCCAGGTCTTAACGACCTGTGTTCTATTAGCTGTGTGTTGAAACTAAAAAGTTTAAGATAAAAACTTTATGATTAGCAGCATTACAAGTTTAAATTTATTTCTTTTTATTTTTACTTTATGTTAATTATTAACATGTGATGTTAGTGTTATATATTTGTCAGAGTGTTTTAAACTTACATACGCTGTAAAAGTTTTTTCAGGGGTTCGTGGTTAACATTATTAAGTTAAGGCATTTTTGATATTTTTGTTAGTATGACTTTAAATGTTTAGCATAATTGATTGCATTTTATTTGGTTGTAGTTGATAATGATCAACATTTGGCTATTTAAACTTGTTTAATTCAATTAACTGAGTTCTGAAGAAGTCTACTGATTCAATAGACGAAAAGCGCTTTAACTTGACTGTGTGGATCATTAAAGTGTTAGTGAATTTTACCATTTTAGCGTTTACTTTTTCAGTGACAACTGCAAGTTACCGCTCTAGTGCCTGACAGAGTGTTTTTCTTAGTTTATCTGTGTTTAGTTCATTGAAGCGAATAGTAGTCAGAATCCCCTCCATGTGTGTGTCTTCAACTAGTACCTGCCTAGAAAGAGCAATATCTATACTTGGAGGATTGCTGAAAAAACTGTCACCGATTACGATGGTTATCCATAATGCAATATGCAAGTAAAACTTTTGATATAGCTACATATAAATTAGCTTGTATTAGAACACAGCCTTCCCTTGGTCTAAATAGTTATCACAATATTTCAGGTCTTGAAGATCTAACAGATAGATAAAAGGTCTAGCTTTTTCTGCCTCTAGAAGTAATAGAGGTTTTGATGATACAGACATTTTCTTAGGTAGCTCCAAACTCCTAAAATTAAGTGTTTATTAACAAAATGTCTTGAATGTAGTAATACTAGGAATGTTACTGTTTTTATTTTCTTTTAAACAGTTATTACCCGTTTCAGTAATAGCTGCAAGTACAGTTGAAAACTGTACCCAGGATATTTTGCTCTAAAGTGCATTTTATTGAAATGCTGTGTTTGTTTTTGTCATAGTCTGCACTGTAAATCTTGTATATAAATCATGTACATATGTTTCACATTTCGTGTGTGTTTGTGTCAGTACCATGTATGACTTTTGTCTGCCTAGAGAATGAAATTGTCTTTTGGACTAATTCATTTAAAATAATAAAGAATAAGTAACTCAGTGCTGATACCAAAAACAGAACAGTCTTTTGGAAATTATATATTTGTTTATACCGCATCTTAAAATATGTATGTACTTGTTTTAATTTCTAAATCTCATTTGTAAACTATTAAATAACTTCTATGAGTTTTACAGTAAATATATTAAATATTTGAAATCTGACTTGTAAACTTTTGCTGTGTGTGTAAACTTAATGCACTCTAAAATAATACATCTCATTATACAGTTCCCTTCCAGTATCCCTACCACAAAGGCCAGTCTTGGGTTCATTACTCTTCTGTGCATTTGTGTGAGACATAACATCTTAAACACAAGGATGCAACAGTGTAGGATTCATATGTATTGCATGGCTATTAATCTTACCACCTCTACCACTTGCCAGTGCCCTCCTTCAGGCCACACCTCCTTTCTCAAGAAGGGCTATGCCAATCAATCCTAGAGTAAATTTGTGGATACTCAAAGTCATGTAGGTTGTGTTTAAAGGACGATAGTTTGTCACTCTACTTAACATGCACAGAAAGTTTATTCCAGAGGTTTGTCAGGTGCTGGATTATAAACTTGTCCCTCCATCACATTTCATTTTTCTTTTGGACAGAAGATATAGCTCCCTGGTTGTAGTATTGAATGAGATACTGGACTTGCAAACATAAAGAAGGTCCACGATAACTGGGTCTCTAATGGAATGGTAAGTGAAAAAGGGATTTCTCCTCAAAATCTACAAGACACTGAATAACAGGATATGGTCTCTGGCCTCTCTTGACAGCTCAGGGTCTTTAAGCCTGTGATCTTTTTAGCTAGGAACCATTAGGGTCTTTCCAACTGCTTGATATTAACGAGATACATCCCAGAGGGGACACAGTCCTTGATAATTAGTCTGATCACTGCTGACTATAAGGGAGTGATTACCTCTAAAATTTGATGATATTCCTTCGTCAGTTGGCTGGGCTAAATAAAAAGGATTTCCTAAAGATCATTATTCCACAATAATCAAAAGAGAGGAAGTTAGCAACTCAAGTTCCTTCACTAGGAAGAGGTCATTCCAAAGGGTTCTGGTATCAGAGGATGACTTAACAGCAACCCTCAGTCACCTACAGACTGTATTAGCCAAAGGTCTGATTTCTGCTTAGAGATCTGCGAAGTAAAGAAAAGCAGAGGTCCTAACACAGAGCCCTGAGAGACACAATTTTTATGAGGCACCAGCAACTCTCACTGTGTGGGTTGTGTTGTCATCTAATTTACTGTCCATGCTACCACATATGGGTCAATGTTTTATTTTAGTTAGTCCGGACATGACTTACATTTCACAGGAACATGTGCATTTAGTTAAAAGTCTTAATATGTATCCAATAACTATTTCAGATAACATGCCAATAATAACTAAAATAAAAACACAGGGTTAATGAAATAAAAACGAGATACTGGTGTTTTCCCATCCATCTGTTGAAAAGAGAGGAATTTAAGGAATGGGTAGTGGAAATTATTTGGAGGTTATTAGAGAAGATAGAAACTTCTTCTAAAAATATAGCTACAGCATATAAAATTAAAATTGAGTTTAAAAATAGGATGGAAATAAAAGAAAGGGATATAGTTAAGAATTAACAAAAATATTCTGAGGAACTGACAAATGTTAAAGTACTGCAGAAGAGAGGGAATTTCACAGAACAAGAACAGGAGCAATTGCAGAATGCTAAACAGAAAAGGGATTACCTCGATAGTATGCAGGAGTTTAGAAAGACTGCTGTTAAGCAACTGTTTTCTGATTAATCCAGAGCACAAAAACTTTTAGCACAATGATTCAGGCAACAGAAAGAAAGGGTTGTCGCCAAGTTTAGGAAGCCTATAACAAGGTAGGTAACAACAGATCCTGTAGAGGTACAAGAAATATTTAGGACATTTTATGAAAGTTTGTATAAAGCAGATAAATATGGAAAATCAAGAAAAGGTACAAATGGAAATGTTTATGAAGAATTTACTATGCCAAGGTTAGAGGTACATAAGGCTCAATTACTAACAGTTAAGATAGGAGGAGAGGAGATAAAAATGGTGATGTATAACCAATCAGCAGAAATGTCCCCAGGAACAGATGGCATTCCTGTGGAAGTTTGGAAGCTGCAAGGGAAAAAAACTGAAAGATCTGGAAGGTTTTAACAGTATTTTAAAAAGAGGTGACACACCAACATTCTGGAAGAACACAGTGGTAGCTGTAATACCTAAAGAGGGTACAGGCCCATCATATTCAGCTTCACGCAGGCCCATTTCTATCCTAAACCATGATTATAAAGTGTTTAATGGCTAAATGAATGGTAAAGGTGATGCCAAAACTGACAGATATGGATCAATGTGGTTTTAAGGAGGGGAGGCAAACATCTGACATTAACAGAACACTGGTGATCCAGAGGGAAGCAGAATGTAAGAAAATACCACTGTTAATGGGTCTTGATACAGAGAAAGCATTTGACAGAGTAAGCTAGTGTTTATCAGCAGGGCAATGGAAGCATTTGCATTCCCTGACAAAATTATAAGGTTAATTAGGAGGATATATGAGAGATCAGAGGAAAAAAAATTAAAGCGTGTGGGTTTCTCTTTGATAATTTCTGTTTGAGCAGAGGAACCAGTCAGAAATGTCCTTTTTCCCCTTTGTTATTTGCATTATATTTAGAACCACTGTCAAAGAAAATAGGGGATTCAGAAATACAAGGATACAATTGGTATGGTAGTCAAGAAAAGCTGGCTCTATTTGCAGAGGATATTACTTTATACCTAATAAAACCAGAAAAGAACATTTCAGTGATATGAAACATTTTGAGGCAGTTTCAATTGTTTCTGGGATGCAAAATTAATATCACTAAAACAAAAGCAATAAGCTGTAAATTATGCACCCACACATAAATTGGTTCAGCAGTATCCATATTTATGGGGACATGATAAAAGAAAGTACTTAACAGTATGGATTAAAAAGGATTCAGGTGTGGCAGCTAAGGCTATGTGAAATAAAACTGAACAAAAGAGAATGCAAAAATTGAAAAACTGGAAGATCTGTTATATGGATATGGATAGCAAGATACAAACAGTTAAAATGTTTTTAGTCCCTTTAGTTTTCTACACAGGTTAGGCATATTGTTTTAAATCGACCAGAGCAGAAGTTGTGGATAGCAATTAATAAATAAATAGCTGAAGGATTTCATCTGGGAGGAAGAGAAGACAGCAAGAGTCAAAGTAGGATAAAATGATTCTTCCAACAGAACACAGCAGTTTAGGATTACCAGATTTGAAGAGGTATTTCAGAGCTACACAGCCTAGCACATGCAGAAACCCATAATTCAAAGTGGAAAGGGATGATGATGAAACAGGGGAAGCTCAAGAAACAAGGAGAGACTGACTTTGGATGTAGATCCTTAAGGAGAATATAAATAACATTCTGCATGGTTATTGCTAAAGTAGCAGAATGTCTTCTAAGAACTAAGCCAACATGGGAATGGAGAAAGGAGATTCTGCCAATAAGGATGACCGCAATTAGGGATGCAGACAACAGGCAAGAGGGGGCTGGAATTTATTGGAGAAAACTGAAAAAAAAAAAGAACCAAGGTATTGGGAGCAAATAATTACAGAGGGGAAAGGTAACAGAATGGGAAGAAGCCAAGAATGTATTTGGACTGTAGGCTACAGATTGCCTTCATGATCAAGGATTGATATCAGAGTATAGGCAAAGAGAAAGAAATAGGGAGATCCTGTAGATCAGTGTGTGTGTGATATACCTTTAAGAAGCTTTCCAGTCAGCAAGCACATGCATATAGATACTGAGCATGTGCAAGCAAGAGTGCCATTATGTAGTGAGTAGCTGAGGTGTAAGCATACATGTGTGTAGTAGTCAGTCAGTTCATTTAAGTTTAATGTTCCTGCTATCCATCCTGATGTGTTTGTGTGTAATAAACTACTTAAAATGAACACCCAGCCTCATCGTCTCATTCAAGTACACAAGACGAGCAACATGGTGTCAGAATGGGATCCAGAGTCAAAATCAGGAGGTGCACAGTTAAAGTTAGAATAATATATAGGAGTGGATCACCCCCACTGCTCAAATGACTTCCAAACAGGTCAAAAACAAATTCCAGGTACGAAAACTCGCTTAAATGATTTTTTACTCAAATATACAATGAAGCACTCCGAACACTCGTAAAGAATTTCTAATTAAACAAAATGTCTGAAAATGAGAAGTATTGATAAAAATATTCAAAATTACAAAAACATTTGAAACAATATCCAAATTACATAAAATGCATAAAAAAAGAGAGAAAATAACCGTATTTTTTTGCTGTGTGTGTTACTTTTTCGCATCAACTAAAGTTATCTGAAGTATCCAAAGTGTGCAAAATGTTGGCAAGTGTGTGCAGTATTACAGTGCAGTTATTTCACAGAGCAGTCATTTCAAAGAGATTTTGTGCATTTGAATATTATTACAAATACCTGGTGTGTGCGCGTTTGTTTGTACATAATTACAAGGGCCATATTTTCATTGTGGAACAACAGGAACCAAACAGCAAACAGCAAAAAACAACGAAGAACCACTTCCACCAAAGGATTTATTGCACACTGGAATATACTTTCTCTGACGTCTCGGCCAAAGCCTTCAAGGAGAATAAAATACTTGCATAGCATAACACTATATATACACACCAACAATAAAATGATTAAACAATTAATCAATTTAAACAGCATCTTAACAAGATAAAGTTTTCCAATTGAGCTCTTCATTTAGCCCAAAGGGAAACATGGTTTTAAATTTTAAAATATACACAGTTTCTTTCTGCACTAAAACAGATTCAAACGGGGAAGACGCTGAAGTTTGTACTGTTTCTAGTACTAATGTTGTGTTAAATGCCACTGAATATGTTGTAAATCTTTCTCAGTATATTTTTAGTGAAATAGAAATGCATGTTTTAAACAAGGGACTTAAATTTGTCCCTACGGTGGTTACTCGCCTTTATGATATACAGAGTGATGTTTTTTCCTTTGCTAGGAAGTTACACTTGAAACACTTTTTTAGTAAAGATATTTGCTCTGTTTTGGAAACAGATGAGGAAAGTATAGATAGCTCATTAGATAGTTTTTTCTCCTGTGTTTCAGACACTGAAAATAATGCATATTATAGTTTTGACACTTCCAAGGTTCCTTCTCAAAGCACTTTCATGCCTGATGTTTTAAATGGGGAGGTATGTCAGTTTGTTAGTTTGGTTAATTATTTTACTGAGTTGTCTTATAAAGAGTTCATGAGCAACAGGTCTAATATAGACTATAATATGTCTTTTCAGGAGTGGAAAGCTTTATTAACTTTAAGTAAGATGGATGATATTGTATTCAAACCATCAGATAAGGGGAACAAACTAGTAGTCATGCACTTTTCTGAATATTTTAATATGTGTATGAAACATTTGTGTGATGTTAACACATATAAGGTTGTTGATTCTGAAATTTATTACACAGCCATTGATGAGTATAAGGAGTTAATAAATAAGGGAATGAGATTGGGTTATTTTTGTCAGTCAGATGTTAAAAAAAAGTTTAATGTTGAAGGTTGCAAAATGGCCTTGTTTTATTGCTTACCTAAAATCCACAAGAATTTGCATAGACCCCCAGGGTGGCCAATAGTATCTGGTTCAAAATATTTTTTATACAACTTGGGTGTCTTTTTGCATCATTTTTTGTCTCCTTATGTTACAAAATTACCCTCATACATAACTGATGTTTTTGACTTTTTGAATAAAGTAAAATGTATTAAACTAAATCATAACATGTTATGGGTCAGTATAGATGTAAAAAGTCTATACACAAGTATTTTACATCAATTTGGATTGGAAGCCATAAGATTTTTTTTGGGAAATTCTCCTGCTACTGAATATGTCATTGAATTGGTACATTTTTGTTTAACTCATAATTATTTTGAGGTTAATAATGTTTTATACCATCAATTGCAAGGTACAGCCATGGGGGCTTCATTTGCCCCCATGTATGCTAATTTATTCATGGGCCTGTTTGAACTGGAGGTCATTTATAAGCAAAATTTTTTTCATGAACATGTTATCCAATATTTTAGGTATGTGGATGACTTAATATTCTTGGTTGATGGCAACAGGGACCAAATTATTGAATTTTTCAATGAGATTAATGTTAATAAATATCTTATAAAATTTGATGGATTGAATATTGGACATATTATTCCATTTTTGGATGTAGTGTTAGATATTTCTGATGGTCAAAATATTGTGACTTCACCTAATAAGAAATTTGAAGGGACATGCCAGTACTTACATGGTACCAGTGGGCATCCGTCTCATATAATTAATGCTTTACCTTATGGTGAAATGTTACGCATCCATAGACTTTGCAATAGTCCTGATATTTTTCATAAAGAGATGGGTTTTTTGGTTGAATCTTTTTTAATTCGGGGTTATAGCAAGGATATCTTGGAAAAAAGTTTTACTAGATTATTGACAGGAGTTAAACCTATAGTTGAAAAATTTACCTCCCATAGGAACAACAGTATTATGGGGGGTAATATGATACAACAGAATAATGAAAGCGTAAATAAGGATCATATTTATTTTGTAACCACATTTGGCTGTTTTACTAAATATTTTTTGGATATTGTTAGTCGGTTTTGGCTTTATTTATGCTCTTTAAGGAATGTACAACAATGGTTGAATGCAAATATTAAGTTTTCTTACCGTAAAGGTAAAAATATAAAAAACTTTTTAGTAAAAGCTAAGTTTGTCATGCCTCCTTCAAAAATGTACGTTAAACCTGTTCGAGTAGGTACCTTTCCTTGTGGCAAGTGCAAGGCTTGCAAACATATTGTAACTAATTTTGAATTTATTAACAATATTAGATTTGATAGCCATGTTTTTTTTAATTGCAATACTGTGGGTGTTGTATATGCTTTGCAATGTCCTTGTAATAAATTTTATATCGGGGAAACAAAGAGGGCATTCAAAACTAGATTTTTAGAACATGTTAGAGATATTAGGAATTGTAAGAAGGATAGTCCTGTGGCAATGCACTTTTTAGAAGTTCATAACAGTTGTAGTGATGGTCTAAAGGGGACAGTATTAGAACAAATTTGTGTATCTTTGTTTAATAATATGAGCATCAAAACTGTTTTAGTGCAGAAAGAAACTGTGTATATTTTAAAATTTAAAACCATGTTTCCCTTTGGGCTAAATGAAGAGCTCAATTGGAAAACTTTATCTTGTTAAGATGCTGTTTAAATTGATTAATTGTTTAATCATTTTATTGTTGGTGTGTATATATAGTGTTATGCTATGCAAGTATTTTATTCTCTTTGAAGGCTTTGGCCGAGACGTCAGAGAAAGTATATTCCAGTGTGCAATAAATCCTTTGGTGGAAGTGGTTCTTCGTTGTTTTTTCCATATTTTCATTGTGTTTAACCATAATCTGTCGGCATGACAGAAGTATTTTGCAGGCCAAGTCCACTTGCGTTTGATAACAATATTGCAGAAAACTGGAGCGTACTTTGCAGGCCAAGTCCACTTGCGTTTGATAACGATATTGCAGAAAACTGGAGCGTGTTTGAGCAAGAGTATGATATTTTCATACAGGTTGCTTTTTCTGACAAAGATGCACGTACAAAAGAATTTATTCTGCTTAATTTAGCCAGAAGCTACTGAAAGAGAGAGTGTTCATTTGAGTATGCACCTGAATGTATACGCAGGGGAGGGGAAACGGCCATATAGTGGTACTGGCTGAAACGTGGAAAGATCGAGCGTTTAAAACGTAAATTTGGAGAAATGGGTAACCCTCAAAATTAATATTACAATGGAAAGGGACTTATTTTACACAAGGGATCAAAAGTCTGATGAAACTTTTGCAGCATATATAACTGATTTGAGAAACAAGGTAAAAACATGCATATCTGGTGATCTAAGAGATGAGTTGATAAAAGATGGGCTTGTGTGTGGCATTAAAGATGATGCAAGTGAGAAAGATTTTGCTTCGAGACAGTGATTTAACTTTGAATAAGGCCACAGAGATTTGTCAGATATTCGAGCTCACAGAAAAGCGAGCAAAGCACACAACACATGTGGTTTCTTCTACTGCTAATGCTGACAGTATGCAGCATGTGGTTAAAAGAAACAAGCCTAAGAGCAGGCCACACCCTGGGCCTCCCTAGCAAAACCTATGGCAGCTTCAGTGAAACCCAGAGCCTTTCTAGCAAGTTCCAGGTAAGCTCCAGTAAAATGCAGAGCATGCTCAGTGAAGCACAAGGATGACTCAGCAAAACCTGTATCTATCCTCATAGTCAACTGTCATAGTTGTGGTGGTAAACATGAACCTGAGAGAGAAAAATGCTTAGCTTTTGGTCAGCAGTGCCACAAATGTAAAAAGTGGAATCATTTCAAAAGGCTTTGCAAATCAAACGAGGCTCATTCTTTTATTAAAACAGAACATTCAAAGAGACAAGCTGATTAACTATAAAGCAGTGACCCTACATTTTCTATCGATGGTGTGTCTGTGCTTAATGAAACAATGTAGTCGATTTGTGAGCAAAGAATTATTTTGTACTGTTTTGATGAAAGGCAGACCTGTAGATCTCAAAGCGGATACTGCTGAGCAGAGATTTGCCAAAATAAGTGCTGGTGAGAAGCTTGATCTGGGAAGGTGTGCACAACTTGTTGCTTATGGTGGTGAAGGAATTCAAACAGAGTGCTCAGCAGTGTTTTCATGTTACTCTGCTGGGAACAGCTATGACTTGCAGTTTTACAAAGTCAAGAGACCCGTGCAGTCATTATTAGGCCTCAGAGACAGTTTGAAAATAGGACTGCTTTCATTTAATAAGGACATCCACCATGTAAGCTTGAATGATAACAGCTCATATTTCACCCAGACTATTTTTTCAGACTATGCTAATCCTTTTGAAGACAAACTAGGCAAACTTCCAGTGGTGTATTCCCATGAAGTTAGACCTTGAGATAAGCCCAGTTATCAGACCAGCACAGAAAGTTCCAGTAGCTATGCAGAACAGAGTCAAGGCTGAGATACACAGAATGGTGCAGCAAGGAGTAATTTGTCCAACTGAAGAACCAACTGAACGGGAATCCTCCATGGTGGTAGCTCACAAGAAAAGCTCAGAAGATCAGAGAACATGTATTGATCCAAGAGATTTGAACAAAGCACTAGAACTACCTCATCATCCAATGCACACAGTCGAAAAAGTTGCTGCTCTTATGCCAAATGCCACTGTTTTTTCTGTCTTAGATGCAAAAAGTTCATTTTGGGAAATTTTGCTTGACTGAAAAATCTTCATTACTCACCACTTTTAGTACATCACTTGGAAGGTACAGATTTTTGAGAATGCCATTTGGAATAAATTCTGCCAGTGAAATCTTTCAGCATGCGATGGGAGCAATATTTTCTGGCTATCCATATGCTATTATAGTAGATGATATTTTTGTAGGAGGCAATGGTGAAGTCGAACATGAAAGAAATCTCAAGAAGGTTCTGGAAAGAACTTCTGAAGTGCATCTTAAGACGAATCCTCAGAAATGCACCAAACACCATTTGATGTCCTGAAACAGAAAATTACTAGTCCACCTACTTTTTAAGATACTATAACGTTCATAAACCAGTAACTCTTTCCTGTGATGTTTCTAAGTTTGGTCTTGGTGCAGACATTCTTCAAGAGGGTAGAACAGTAGCCTATGCATCGAGAACTCTAATCCAAACAGAGATGCAGTATGCTCAGAGAAAGAGCTCTTGGCAATTTTGTTTGCAAGTTTGAAGTTCCAGGATTATATTTATGGCCGTCCTATGCATATTGAGACTGACCACCAACCTTTAGTCACTATTTTGAAAAAGCCAATGCATACAGCTCCTGCAAGATTGCAATGCATACTGCTCAAACTGCAGAAGTACAATTTCCACTTGGATACACAAAAGGCAAACGTCTTGCTGATACTTTATTCAGATCGCAAAAAAAAAAAAAAAAAAAAAAAAAAAACACTGAACAGCATGAAAATCAGAAACCTGAATTTGAAATCATGGAAGTGAGAATTTTTTTTTCCACACATCTTGATGAGCCTAGAACTCATAGAGCTTCAGATCCAGTTCTCCAGAAGCTCAACCACTTTATCAGTCGAGGATGGCCGTCAAAGCAATCTTGTTTACCAATAAATGTGCAGCAGTATTCTCCTTACAGAGACGAGATTTTGATGGAAGATGGTATCATGGAAGGTCCAAAAGTAATTGTTCCAAAACATTTATTATTAAAATTTCGAGTTGAGATGTACCCATATGAAAACTTAGAAGTACAGATGTTTGACTTTTCATATGGGTGAACATTTCAATGTTTGAAAGTTTATATTACCGAATGCAGTGTACATTCACCAATATAAATTTGAATAATTGTACAGAGATTGTGGTACAGTGCAGTTATAGAAATTCATCCCTTTCCTCACTGTAGTGGGATCTTGGAGTTGGAATATATAGTTAACAGGGGGTGTGGGGGGTGCAGGGGGGGGCAAAAATGGGATGATCATTATATGTGTTTGCTTTATGTGAGCTCTTATACAGACATCAAGTGATGTGTTCAAAAACAAATGTCAAATCTGCTGAATTCGATCAGCTGATTTCACATTGTGACTCATTCTTTTTTATTTCACAGTTTTCTTTCTATATGTCGGTCAAAATTTTTTTTGACGTTCGCCATATTGATAGCAAACTGTTCCAAAATCCTTGCAACAAGAGTATATTAAGATCTTGCATCATGGTCACCCAGGAACTGATTCTAGGCGAGAGGTGCAATATTTTGGCTATGTCAAAAGATATTGAGAAGGTACTTTCATCTTGTTCTGTATGTAATAGCACTAAACTGCATCAACAAAAAAGCACCACTTCGGTTAAGCCAGATTCCTGAGCTACCTTAGTCAACAGTAGCCACTGATATTTTCGAGTGGAATGGTCAACATTACTTGGTGTTAGTAGACTCTTATTCAAATTGGTTCAAGATTGACCTACTTCCTAATCTGATGTCCAATACTGTCATTACTAAGTTGAAAAGACATTTTTCTGTCCATGGAAGTCATTTCTGACAATGGTGCAAAGTTTACAAGTCACCAGTTCAAAAGATTTGCTGAAACGTGGGACTTTGTTCATATTACAAGTATTCCTGAATACCTGCAGTCAAACGGCTTGGCTGAACATGCAGTTCAAAGTGCAAAACAGCTGTTAGAGAAATTGAAACGAGACAATACCAATGTTTTTCTAAATCTCCTGAATCTCAGAAACATTCCTTGAGATAATCATCTTGGTTCGCCTGCCCAGACACCTATGTCGAGACAAACCAGAACTACATTACCAATCAGTAGCAATTTGTTGCTTCCATGTGCTAAAAACAACAAAGCAGGGAAAGCTCAACTCTTGAAAAAGCATTTGTCCCAGAAGTCCTACTATGATAAGACCAGCAAACTGCTCAATCCATTAAAAGAAGAGGAGATAGTGAGGATGCAGACAAAAAGTTTTGATTAGATTGGATTTGTGAAAAGTTTGTGTCAAGAGCAGAGATTGTACATCATGGAATCACAGGGAATGGAATTTCAGCAGAATCGAAAGCATTTATTACTGGTGTCCAAGCCAGTGTTACATCATTTTGCCTGCAATAAAGACTAATTCTCAGAGTGACTTATCCAGTGTTCCAGTACCAGAGGACATTCCAATAGATATCCCTGTTCCTGAGAATATCCCAGAGAATCCTAAAGCAAAACATTCCCCACTGACTATCCCTGCTGCTAAACCCAGTCCTATTACATTACAAGATCGGGTGGCATTTCCAGACCAAGTTCCAAATAGACAGCAACCTGGACATGAATGTTGTTTTGTTTATTATTGCTGTATAATTTGCATGCCTATTCAAATGTCATTGTCAATGCAAGACAGCTCACTAAAGAAGGAGGATGTAGATCAGAGTGTGTGATATACCTTTAAGAATCTTTACAGGCAGCAGGCACGTGAATATAAGTACTAAGCACATATAAGCAAGAGTGCCATTTTGTAGTGAGCAGCCGAGGTGTAAGCATGCATGTGTGTAGTAGTCAGTTAGTTAGTTAAAGTTTAATGTTCCTGCTGAGTTTGTGTGCAATAAACTACTTAAACACCCAGCCTCATGGTCTTATTCAAGCACACTAGACAAGTGACAATCCTACGCAAAAGACCAGCACTGAAAGAGTTTTTAGTAGAATCTAGAAGAGAAGCTGCTGTTAAAAAGGAACACTTAGTACATCATACAAAATACTGCATGATAACTATAAGGACCAGGTGAGGTTAGAAAGGATCAGGGAGAGAGACTGGCTAAGCAATTCACAAATAATAGGGGGGATATATGTATGTCTCCCAAATATGCAACAAAGTCTAGAAAATTTAAGATCTTTGCTTGGAAGTGTTTAAAAATAGGTATTTTTATACCCCACATAGACTCCAAAGAATTTTTCCTCAAGTAGACAGCAAATGTTGGAGGTGTGATAAGGAAGAAAGACGTAATTTTGAACATATTTTCTGGGAGTTTAACAAGTTGGCAGACTTTAAAGATTCCCTGCAGACTACTCTGTCAGAGATATTAGGAGAACAAATTGGTGTAACTAAGGAAATTATCTTTGAGTTATGATAGAATCAGAACTGCTTAGACATAAGGCCTTGCTGAGTCTAATTATGGAGGCTGCCAAAAAAGTGATTACTAGAAAATGGAAATCAGAGTCTAAACCAACTGTACTAGTAGTAGTGAATATAGTAAGAGAGATAAAACAACTGGAATTATAATCTTTAGAAAAGGGTAGGAGCAAATTACATAAAAAGGGAATTGTGGGAACTACATGCAGAGGAGTGGGTTTTAAAAGGGGCAGGATCTGATTGAGCTATGCAATATTTGACTGACAATGACTGCAGAGATAAGTGATGCATATTGTTTGCAACTAAAATTATGTTAAAATAGTTTGTGATGTATAATGTTTGCAACTAAAATTATACCAATATAGTTTGTTTTCATTTATATAAATGTATGATTTTCCATGTCATACAATATAATGCAATAAAGACATTTATTGTTTTAAAAAAAAGTTTTATCTATTTATTTAATTTAGCCCTCTATTTGAAACAAGGCTGGATTCCATTGGCTGAGAGAACCTCCTGGTATGCTTGGTAAAATCTATTCTATGAAGGACAGTAATTTCTCCCATTACAATTTCACCTTCTTTAGCAATCCAGGCTAACCCCCTACCTCTGTCATGATTGCCCAGGACCTTTATTTTTCCTTAAAACAGTTTGTCTTTTGTTCATTACCAACTGGAGTCTCCCTAGCAATTACAAACATTGTACATTTATAAAATGCAAGGCAGAACTTATTTCCTAGAAGACAAGCATGTTCCCACAAGAATACAGTATGTCTGACATAAAATGGTGACATTATTCATAAAGGAAGAATTAAGTCATTTTTATTCACAATAGCAAAATATATCTCGTATGCATCTTAACAATGAGTTCTTTCATGCAAATAAACATAGTGTATCCCCAAAACGCTATAGGAATTTCTTCCCATAACTTTATATTACTGTAATCAGCACAGCAAAATTTTAAAAAGTTGGGTGCATTCCTTTGATTGAAAAACTAGGATCCTTTAGCCAAAAAAAAATAAAGGTCCTTCCTCCCATTGTACTTTAGCCCTCTTTTTGAGATTAGGCTAGATTATTTAGGCTAAGAGGACCACCTAGTGTGCTTGGTAAAAATTAGGCTAAAATATATTCTGAGAAGATGAATTTCTCCTGATACAATTTCACCTTAGTGTGCAACCCAGTCTATTCCCCTAACCTTACGGCAGTTACCAAAGAGTTTTATTAGTCACTGAAGTTTTGGCTCTTATGCTTATTACTGACTGGAGTCCATCCAGCAATTTGAAAGATGTATATTTATAAAATTCACACTAGAATCTATTTCCTAAAAACTGTTCCTTTTCCTACTAGAATGGAACCAAAATTACATTTTGGGTAAAAATGAGTGACACCAGATGAAAAAAAGGCTAGGTCATTATTTTTACTACCAGCAGAAAATGTTATGCATATATTAATGGTAGAGTTCTTTTAAAAAATAGAAGATGGTTGTTTTCCAAAATGTCATGAGAAATGCATCTTCTTATACCTTTTTATCACTGTAATGAGTGCAGCCTACTTTTAAAAAAGTAGGGTGGTTTCCTTTGACAAAAGAACCATGAAAAAAATCTAGTGTAATTCTTTCTTGAGAAATGGTCATTCTTCCACCAATAATTTCTCTCTTTTTGTGACTAGCGTTACCATCTGTCTCTCTTTGCAAGGGAAAGTCCCTCTTTGGGCAGTTGTGTCCTGTGAAAAAAAAAACTAAAAAATGGCAAATGTCCTGAGATTTTAGGACAAAAAATATTTACCAAGTTTTCTTTCTACAATAAGCTTTTATTTGTGGAAAATGTGAAATGTGTGTACTTTGCACTGACTATATAAATGTGTTGTCCTGCAAAATCTCACATTTCTATAAAAACTATCCCACTTTGGGCATTTGAAAAGGTGGCAAACCTATTTGTGACTGTGCTAAATTCTGTTAGCTTAAAGGACCTCCTAGTGTGCTTGGGTAAAATCAAGCTGAAATGTATTCTGTAAAGGTGAATAATTTCTCCTGGTACAATTTTAATTTCTTTTCTAACCCAATGTAACCCCCTACACTTGCTGTGACTACTGTGGATCTTTAAACAAATAAAGTAAGTAATGAGGCTATATAGGCAGTCAACAAAATTAAAATAACGGGTAACTGCTTTCGTAGAATAATCTACTTCTTCAGAACATAGAACAAGGCTAAAACAAACATATAAAATCCATTAACCAACGGAACAGCAAATAATAAATCACATGGAGAATTAATTAACCCCTCCTTTTCTTTACTTTAGGTTTTAAAGAGACCTTATCATTCAGCCCTCTTTCTTTGTCTAACAGAGAAGTTAATAATGTGATAGGGACTCGACCCATGTTCACTTTTAAAATTAAAAATCATTAAATATATTATTATGTTATAATAATTATAATCATGGGACTTCCATTGAATAGCCTGGTACACTCCCTTGTAATTTCTGCCATCTTATAGTTTCTGATAACATATTTATACATCCTGTTACCAGTAAAGTTTATAAATTTAGCATATATGCTACATGCAAGACTAGGAATTTAGTATATCTAGCACAGTGCTTGCTAGGTCATAAATTTTATATAGGTGAAATAAACCGAACGTTGCTAGAAAGGATGAGAGAACATATGAGAGACATAAGAATTAACAACAACACTAATTCCCTTACTAGACATGATGCGGAAACCAATTCTGAACATATATTTAAGTTCAAAGTAATAGAAATATATAAAGATAATGGCAGACTTGGTGATATCTGCAATGAAACTGAACATAGGGAGTTATTTTGGATTTTACGCCGACAAGGAAGGAAACCTGAATGATAAGGTCTCTTTAAAACCTAAATTAAAGAAAAGGAAACGTTAATTAGTTCTCTGTATTGTAATGCCATGTGATTTATTCCTCGCTGTTTCATTGGTTAAGGGATTTTATCTGTTCTGTATTTATTTAGATATGTTTTAGCCTTTTTCTATGGTCTGAAGAAGTAGATTTTTCAATGAAAGCACTTACCCTGTATTTTTATTTTAATAAAATGTTGTCGACCACCTATACCCATCATTATTTACTTTGTTTATTTTTATTTTGTGGGCTGTTGGTTTTTTGCTTGGTTTGCTATTCTCATAATACTATGGATCTTTACTATTCTCTAAAACAGTCTCTCATATGATTACTATTGATCTGAGCCCTTCCGGCAACAGGAAATTTGTATATTTGTAAAGTGCAAGCCAGTTTCAATTTCCTAGAATAAAGCTGCTTTGCCACTAAAGACTAGTATATTTAGGGTAAATATGTAAATTCCCAGGCAAAGAAAAGACTAAGTAAATTTTATTCTCAACAGCAGAATAAATGTGCAAGAGTGTGTGTGTGTGTGTGTGTGTGTGCATATGTGTGTGTGTGTGTGTGTGTGTGTGTGTGTGTGTGTGTGTGTGTGTGTGTGTGTGTGTGTATATATATATATCAGTGTGTATATATACATGCATTATTTAGATAAACATATATAGATATATTATGTCAGGGTGTATATATTCAACCATTATTTAGATAGACAAACATATATAGATATATTAATGGCTGGGTTTTTGCTTGTAAGTAAAATATAGTCTATTTCCAGAATGCCGGCAGGAACTTATCTTCCCATCTTTCTCTCACAGTAATCAGCACGCCTACTTTTAAAAAAACAGGGTGCATTCCTTTCACTGAATAGAGTAAGTCCCTTTAGACCAGTGATGCACAACCTTTTTGTGGGGAGGGCAACTACAGGAATTCTTAGTGCATCTGCTGGCCACCTCAAAACATTATAAGTCATTACGAGTTAACAATAGATACAGGTGACTGGCATTTTTTACTCAAGACAGCAGTCATGAAATTACCTGTTTTCTACATCAACTTTGCATGTAACTTTATTCTGTCTTGCAGCCATGACTTATTGCAAACTCTTGCAGAAAGATACTACTGTATATAGACTACAAGTTATAAACAACAAAGAACAGTTACTTCAGCAGCTAAAATTAGAGGTGTGTGCAACTGCAGTCAATTAGGTAAGTAAGCACGTGCTGGAAAGTTTGCGCGACTGGAGTAAGGCATAGCATTTTTTCACTTTTTTTTAAAAAAAAAAATTTAGTTGACTCTCTGGGGGACAGATGGTGCTGCGTCGTGGGCCGGATTTGGCCCTGGGGCCAGATGATGTGCACCAATGCTTTAGACAAAATAATGTAGCGTAGCTCCTTAGTGGAAAAAAGTCATTCCTGCCACTGTTCACCAAAGGGGCTAGACCCATATCCTGGAAAGACTGTCCTTTTCTCCACTGGAATTTAACCTTCTCAAATAAATGAGCTAAATTCCCTTCAGCCATGGGAAATCTAGTATGAAGGAACCTGATAGTGTGCTCAGCCAAAAGAATGTAGTGCAGCTCCTTCCTGAAAAAAAGATAGTTATTCCTGTCACTGTACACCAAAGTTGCTGCAATGTATTCCCAGAAACAAAGTCATTTTCCCTGCTAGAACTTAGCTGTGTCACAGAGAACAAGCTAGATTCCTTTGGTTGAAAGGACTAGGTCCCTTCAGCCTTAGGACTTTATGTTGATGGATTGGATAGTGTACTCAGCCAAAAAAATGTAGTGTAGTTCTTTACTAAAGAGAAAAAAGGTCATTTATGTCACTATACACCAAAGGAGCTAGAATCTATTCACAGAAAAATGGCCCTTTCCTCCACTAGAATTTAATCTTTTCACATAAAGCAGGCTAGATTCCACAGGCTGGTAAGGATCTATCCTTGGTCTCCTCCTCTAATTCACCAACACCTTCTACACATTGACATAACAGGCTTCATTCATACACATATCAGACAACCTAGCACATCTCAAAAAAAATTACTCAAGAAGACTTAAAAGCCACTAAAACATGGTTTTGTAATCCACAACTTGTATTCAACCCCCAAACTACTCTCACAACTCTCTCTCACATAAAAACAAAACATTTAAAATCCCTTCTCTTAATACAACCATTGAAGTCACTTCTCATAACAAATCATGGCCATCATCCTTAATGATCATAAATTTGACTTATATACACAAAAGTGCTTTAAAAAGAAATCACCAAAAACTAGGGATGCTAACAGAGCCAGAATCGTTCACCAATGCAACTAAAACTACACTTGCTACTATTTCCTCTACTTCCCTCACTACTTTATGGTAGTCCTAACCTTATTAACTTCGAGGCATCACAAAAAGTAAAACGTGAACAATGCTATAATAAAGCAACTAAATTTGCAGCCAACACTACTTTCAAAACCAAACACTGTATAGTCCTAACATGTCTATGCTGGTAAGAACTACCTGCTGATTAACATGTATACAGTTTTTTACTGCCAATAATAATTTCCAGCATCCATCTGCTTGTCCGTCACTAAATATCTTTCAACACGACTATGTTCCCACTCTTTCATTACAATCCAGTAACCAAAAAAACTTCTCTCTGTCCACAAACCAATCAAACCTGCTGGTCACGGTCTGTACTTGTACAATGTTTCTATGGCCTGCAATGTCTCACCTTTAACCATCAGGTCAGTACCCTCCCTCCGGTCATTAAAACCACTCTGAACAACTTCTTACCAAAATCTGGCTCCGTTCTTACTCAACACCATGTTAAAACTATATCCCTAATTATGAATCAGTGCCTATCCATACATTACACCTCCTTACTCATCCCTCTTTAATCACTTCCTAACTTCACTCAATTTCTCTCTGTCCTTAGTTTCTGTCTAAATATACCATAATCCTGTCAAACATTTCTTTAAATATTAAGTTGTCATATAGTATCTTTTTTAACCAATGCTGTCACATTTTGCCTAATTCAGTACAATTATTTAAACTGCAAATGTTTCCATACTATTTTTAAAGCTTGTAATATTACTGTTATTAAAATGTTTTTGAACTACTTTGGAGCTTTTCTCCTCAGGCCTCCAATGAAAATGGGCACCTACCCAGTCATACTTTCTCAGTAATGAAATGTCAATAAAAAGAAATTTGTGCTTTATTCATTGAAAGATATGCTTCAACCTGGCAGTTAATTTTCAAAAACATAACAATTTTCCATTCCATAGTTCACAATCTTCCAACGCCAAAACGAGGAAAACTACTTCTCATAATGTGGAACAACTGGACAAAATGTGGAATGCTCACTAACAACTTCAACTAGGAAGCTCGTAGAATGGTCAAAGCATGCTAGTTGTTACTTATAAAAAATTTCTTTTGACAACTTAATGTGAATTAGAAATTTTTAAATGATACCCATGTTAAATAGAACTAACAATGAACATGTGACACACTCTTTCAGTGTGGAACTTTGAGGAACATGAACTTTTAACACCCAAAATGAGGAATGCTCCTCATGAGGTACAATTGAGAGGTGTGCCCTGTCCATCCAACATGCATAAAATCTTATAGGCATTTCTACTCATAAGGAGCATTCTCCGAGAAGTGGTAGTCATGCTCGTAAGGAGAAAAAAAAATTGTGCAAAGGGATTTCATGCTAAATAATTGCCCACGAATGCACTGTCACAGTTAGCAACTGTCCAAATGATTAAAATGCCAGGTAAGAATACTTAATATCTGAGTTGTTTGGCTTCTGCTACATACCTACAATCAACTGCATTACTAGCTGAGTTAAGTACAAACTCGCAGTGTTAAAGACTGTACTGCATTTTATTTTTCTGTGTATTTAATTGTTTCATTGGTCTGTGTCTTTCTGTAGTTATTCATTTTTCTATTTAAATGTTTCATAGAATACTGTGGTGTCTCTCTGTCTCTGCAGTTAGTTTCCTACCCACCCTCCCTGTTCTTGTTGTGGTATAAATCTTGGTGGCTTTGGAATTAACTGCCTCTCCTGTAAATTTGTGTTTGAACACTCCTTCCTGGGTCTATCTCATTTGCTCACTCAACTGAGTCCTGTGAGATCATATTTTGACTTCAGACACTCCTACCAGTCCCATCTGTTCAGCTCTATTCCAGTCTAGTGTCACTAGCTCTTTCTACCTAACAGAGAGACCATTTGTGAAGGGCAAGCCACTTAGGTCCTTAATTTTGAATTATCTTCTGTTTATCCTTTCTCCCTTTCCACTTTCCAAAAAAAAAAATTCTAAGCTTGTTTCCTGCCTTTCTTGTAACTAGTTTAGTCCAGATACAGATTTGCTGTAACCAGGACTGTTTGTAAGCTTTTGAGTCCCCAAAGCCTTTCTGTGTTGGATGGAAGCCACCTAGCTTATCAGTGGGAGTGGTAAGCACTAGGTAAGCCTATCTACCACAAGAGTGGTTTCTGGCTCAGAAACTGTAGTTTATTGGCCGTTTGGGCAGTTTCTCCATCACTTTCAACTTTCTGGTTTAAAAACCTGTGTTTGCGCTTGTTTCCCACCTTTCCTGTAACTAGTCTAGTCCAGATACAGATGTGCTGTATCCAGGACTGTTTGTAGGCTTCTGAGCCCCCCCCCCCAAGCCTTTCTGTGTTGGAGGGAAGCATTCTAGCTTATCAGTGGGAGTGGTAAGCACTAGGTAGCCCATCTACCACAAGATCCAGGTACAGATTCTTAGTTTTAGCACTTGAATTGCTTATTCGTGCTCAGCACTTGTTCAGAACTTGCTGTTAGCACTAAATAAGCTACAAATTACTACAGCATTCAACCTTCCTCTTTACCTAGAGGAAAACAGTTTTTGTGCTTAATTTCCTTACTTGCTTAGAGAAAAAACAGCTCTTATACTCACTATCCTCACTTGTCTAGAGGAAAGTAGTGTTTTATTCAGGCATGTCCAAGGGTCAGCTCCCAGTGTTCTCTCCTGTCTATCTGATGAATTTGGGCATCGTGAGACAATGTAGCAATTGCCTCATGTACACAGACAACCCTCTCCTCCTACCACCAAACACCACAAACTGTGAGAGATGCACTTATCTAGCCAAACTGGAGGTAAAGCTCTCTCCAACCAAGACTGAACTTGACAGTCAAGAGGAGAAGGTAAACACTTGCACCACACCACACTCATCACATAGTCCCACTAAACCTACACCACCAAAATCCACACATAGAAACACAAAAACATTCGCAGAGGCTCTCAATAATAATCTGCTCAAGCAACAGAGACCTCCAAAGAAGAAATGCAAGCAACCTCCACCCCCAACATAACCCAAATGACACATAGCCCACAGACTTAGTGTGCCAATAAACCACAGCCCATAAGGCAAACTAATGTACCAAACACACTAGTCATAGGTGACTCTATAGTCAGGCACACTGATGTCCCACTCATCATGCTAAAAAGTTTACTGTCAGCTGCCTGTCGGGTGCCAGGATCTGCCACATAACTCATGCACTCAGGTCACTCCACAACAAGTACAAATATGACGCTGTCATTGTCCATGTTGGTGTGAACGACCTGAGACCTACCTCCCTGGACTACATGGAGAGAGACATGGAAGAGCTCTCCAATCTTGTAGCAGGTATGACCCTAGCCCTGAGTAGCATGCTGCCATAGCCCAGAATTATACTGTAGTACAAGAACAAAATGATTGACTTCAACAATTGGCTTACCATCTGGTGTCATTCTAAGGGGATCCAGTATCTCTCTGCCTGGGATGACATGGTCAACAGACCACGATGTTTGCTTGACAGGGGCACAGGAAATTAACTTTCTTGGGTGGCGTAAGCCAGGGAACCTTGTTGGCTAGGCTTACTTAGGCCCTTGGGCCGACAGCCTAGTACAAACCTATGAACTTAATATGCAACAGAAGAGCATGATCTGTCCAGTATACCTCTCAACCTCTTTGAGCAAGAAATATGGACAGTGATTTTAAACGGAAATGTATAGTGGAACGTTAATGTGCTGTGGTTTTGGTGGAATAAAGTAAGTTGAAGTGTACCAAGCTGTCTGAGGTGTTCTTTACAAGCTTGCACTGCTCAGGGCTTTATTGTTTTGCCTGACAAGCTGCTTCATTTTTTGGATTACAAGTAATATGTTGAAGCTGCTGTGAATTTGGGTTTCCTTCAAATATGGACAACGCTTAAAATAATGGGGGGGACAAATTTTAAAAATTTGTCTTATAAACTTAGAAAGTTGCTATAATAACAGGGTAAGTGTGAACATACTTTTTCTGAATGATATGAAGTCTGAAAATCAAATGTAGGTCTTAAAGGAATTCAGTCCTCAGTAATTTGCCATAAAATCTGGAATTTTACGAGGAACAACCCAAATTTAGACAGTTGAAAAGGTATGGTGGGCAGCCAAAAAAAACCTTAATGGTCACAAAATTTCCATAAATATTATACTGTGGTATAGTTCAGACAGATACAAGTAATAAGTTCTGTAACTACAGTAAACTACAATACCTATTATAAACTACCAAAGATTTAAAGAAAATGCAGAAATACACACTAAATTTGAAATAAACTTGAGGGTACTCTTTTCAAAGTTTGCGCAGCCCCAAACGTCTTCGCCTAGTACAAATCTCAACAAAATAGTCCTCTTAAAATCAGTACAATTAAATTCAGACGCTAATAGAATAAGATAACCTGGATGCATTACTTCTTTTACTCCAGAAATGTATATGAAGTCTAATTAGTGTCATTATCTTTAAGTGTATTTCACCATCATTTCTGCAAAGGTCACCAGTTTTAGAAGATTCAGGGGTACAAAGTTAAATTTTGAGTCAAAAACAGTTGAACAGTACGCGTCCACGACTCTTGTACCGTTTAGTATATTGGCAATCAACCGTCACAACTAATTGATGAACCAGTTTCACCTACATTTTACAAGTTCAATTTCGTTGTACTTACAGATTCAGACTGAGCAGCTTTAGACTTTCTCCACAAAGATTCTGCTCCAAATACCTCTGATACCTCATCCGCAAACATCGTCCTTGTAGTCCCTAGATATAAAATAAACTTTTATTTCTAAATAATCTATACAGGACGTAAAAGTAAAACTAAACACTACTATAGAGCATCAACCTCATACGCTTCTGAAATTATCACCATGGTGACGCTAGCTCCTTAAACGTCGTTACTCTGCGACGCATTCTCGTTCAGCGGTAATGTGCTTTTCACGGTGAGGCAGTAGGGTGGGTATATGAAATAGTGCATTGTTTTGCATATTCAGCGTACGTACTGTGCAAGCGTTTCTTTTAACTGTTCCTGATTTTTGTCTCAATTTTTTTACATCAGAGAATACTCAATAATTCATATTATCGTATTATGGCAACTTCTTGACTGGATTGTAGTAATATCTTTTGTTAAAATTCCCGTGATTATTTTTGGATTTGTCATTTATAACCCCCCACCCTCACTTCCCAACTCTGGGAGTATGTAGTTGAGCGCTATGATCCTAAATATTTCCGTTAAAATTTAGGCAGTATTATCCAAAGCTAGTATACTCTAACAATATAAAGTAATCGTTTTGAATTTTAGAATCTAATTCAGACCTTAATTTCGTGCTTATTTCAAAATGTTGAGGGAGTAGGGTTGATATCTTTTCACATGCCCACAGTTGGATTTATGTATGGCATACCTCTCAGTTGTCCCTGATTTTGACTCACATTTTAGCACTGTCCCTCTTAATCCCGCCTAAAATTGGTGACTTTTGGAGAATGTATGGTAATTGTACTTAATAAATAATGACAATAGTTATAGAGTTCTTTTAATTCGGAAACTAAATATTAATTCACATTCGGTTGTTCTGTCAATGTTTCAAGTTAACAGAACTAATATTTTAAAGTGTCCATGATTGTCCCTGATTATTTCTGTATTTGGCCCTGATTCTGGTGGGATTTGTCCCTGATTGGTTGAGAGCTATGATTTATGGAAACCTTATGTAAAGCAGTTGAAAGAGCTGGACTTCACTTTAAGATAAAAGATAACATACTTTGTCAGAAATTTTGGGGGATCAATTTGTTTTAACTAAGGAAATGTTTCTTTTGAGCTGGGGTATAGAAACTGAATTGCATGTACACAGGAAGGCCCTGCGTTGTTGCTGCCAAAAAAACAGTTACTAGAAACTCAAATACAAAACCAACTGTAGCAGAATTATTAAATGTTGTAAAGAAGATAAAAGGCTTGATTGGAAGTGGGATCTTTAGGAAAAAGGGAAGGACAGAACTACACAAAAATAAATGGAATATATGGGAACAGTACACAGGTTTATAGGTGTGTACTAAGCTTATGGCCCTGGAGCCTTTACAAGCCTAGCCCATAGGATTACCCTGGCATCGTGCCACCTGACGTTAGTCCCAGTGCCTCTGTCAAGTAAAGCCACTGGAGTGATCCCTGGAGTGAATTTTCTATTTCCCATTCACTCATCAAGATTTCTCTTGAAGAGGGCCAGTGAGGTGCTCTGCTTGACATGTATGGGAAGTCTCTGGGTTATGAACCTGTCCCTCCAGCATGTTCTGTTGATTGTGATAATGAGGTTGAGGTCTCTGGAGTGTATGGTGTGGAGGGATTGGGATTTCTTTAGATGTAGCATTTCTAACAGAGCTGGGTCAGACATGGCTTTGTAAGTCAAGCAGAGATTGCCTCTCTAAGTAGGTGATATAAGACAGAGAATACTTGGAGTTTTTTTAGTCTGTCCATATAGGACAGATGTTTAAGGCCTAGGATCCTCTTTGTGAGGTACTTTTGCAGCCTCTCCAGTTGTTGTAGGTGTTTAGTGAGGTACATGCCAAATGGGGCATTGTACTCAATGATTGGCCTAATGAGGGAAGAGTAGAGGGAGACAATGACCTCTTTCCTCCTGGATGCACAACCCTTAGTAATGAGATGTGCCAAATAGAACGACATTCTGACCACTGTGGCAATGTGGTGGCCAAACGACAGGTTGCTGTCAACCTGTGCTCCCAGATCTCTTATAACACCTTCTGTGTTTAGTGGACTACCATTGATGTGGTAATTCATGGGAACCGGGTTTTTCCCAAAGGGTATGACTACACATTTTTTTGGCATTGAGCTTAAGGCCATGGTTCTGACACCAGTCGTTGGTCTCAATGAGACCTTTCTGTAGGATGTCAACATCACTTGGGGAGTTAATAATAGCTCCCAACTTGCAGTCGTCTGCGAACTTTGTCAGACAGAGTCCCTTCGTGTGTTGGCCTGGACTTCAGAGAAGTAGATACCAAACAGGAGAGGACCCAGGACCGAAGCTTGTGGGACTCCCACTTGTGACTGGTCGGCAGTCTGACTTGGAGTCCGCTACTTTCACACTGTGGGTTCTACCTGTGAGCCAGTATGTAACCCACCTTGTGATATAGAGGTTGATGCCTAGCTTAATGAGTTTTTCTATGATTCCTGAATGGGGAATGGTATCAAAGGCCTTGGCCAGATCAAGGCAGGCTGTATGAACCATCTTGCCTTCATCCACAGCTCTGGTGACTGACTCAAAGAAGTTGAGCAGGCATGAGCTACCCTTCACAAAACCAAACTGTGTGGGATCCAGAGTTTGGAGGTTCCCTATATCCTTGTTTATTAGGTCCATGATGATGCATTCCATAGCTTTGCATATCAGACTCGTCAGGCTAATGGGGCGATAGTTCCCAGGGTTTGTAGTTGCTCCTCCTTTGTGGAGAGGGATGACTGTAGCAGTGCACCATTCGGTATGGACAAAGCCTGAGGTGAGGCTGTGATTGAACAGGGCACACAGATGAGGTGACCGTTCACTCTGTAGTTCATGTAGAACACAGCCAGGGATATTGTCAGGTCCCATAGAGGCTGTATTCTTGGCCTTGGACAGTGCTATTTTAACCTGTGCAGCAGTAATACTAGGTGCCTGGCAATCTGCTGGTATTGTGACTGGTCCTTTGGCACTGAATCTGTCGGACGGTAAATTGGCAATATCTGTTGGCTTGGTATTGGAAGTACCATTGTGCAGTAGCTCAGAGCAAATCTGGGTATTGCTGTGGGGGGAGGGGTAAAGTTGGCACTGAATCTGTCAGCCAGTAAATTGGCAATATCTGTTGGCTTGGTATAGGAAGTACCATTGTGCAGTAGCTCAGAGCAAATCTGGGTATTGCCGTGGAGATTCTTTATATAACTGTAGAAGGCCTTGTGGTTGTCTTTACTATCTGCTGCAATACTGTTTTCATAGCTAGCTTTAGAGGATTTGATGAGGGATCTCAACTTTTTGTTGAGGCTGATAAGGGAGTTTTTCCAGTCTTGGGACTTCACCTTATTCTGCATCAGTTTCTTCCTTCTGTTGTAGAGTTTGTTTATGGTGGGGGACCACCAGATTGGCTTCCTTTTTGGAGGAGAGCATTTTGGTTCTATTGGGTATGGCAAGATCCTTGCATTTGTGTACATGTTCATACAGTGCATTGGTATATGATTTGGCGGTCATGTAACTATTCTCCATTTGCATGGGTGCCGTGAAGTTAGACACCCCTCTGTTTTTAGGAGCCCAAAGTTAGCTTTGGAGAAGTTTTTCCTGGTGATTACCTTTGCCTGGCGGGTGTGTGGCTTTCCAAGGTGATTAGTTTGTGGTTGGATCTAACCAAGGAGGAGTTGACTATTGGTGTAGAGCAACGGTCGTCCATGTTAGTAATGACCAGGTCAAGGATGTTGCTACCTCTAGTGGGGTTAAGAATGAGCTGGTCCACGGCATTGGAATTAATGATCTCCAGGAAATGTTGAGCAAATGTTTTGGTACATGAGTAGTTTTCCCAGTTAATGAGGGGGTAGTTGAAGTCACCCAGTATGAGAGTGTTACGTTGGACCCTAATATTCTCCAGGGTGCTTAGGAATGTGGAGTGTGAGTCTTGGGAAATGGTTGGGGACATATAGCAGGCTACGACCTGAATTACTGTCTTACCCAATATTAGCTGCACCTGAAGTATCTCAAATGCATTATTTTGGGCTACCAGGAGGTGCACATCCTTTATGAATATGGAAACACCACTGCCTTTGGAGCTTAGGTCCAAGTTCTGAGGCCGAAAGGTGTGGAATGAGTTATAGCCTGGTAGTGCAGGGGTGCTTTGTGCTGCCTTGAACCAGGTCTCTGTTACGGCACAAAAGTCTGTGTTCTCCATTTTAAGGAGTGCTTCAAGCGAGTGAATTTTGAGATTTAGACTTCTAGGGTTGAGCAGCATGACCCTCAGATTGCATTGGTTTGTAGCTGTTATGGTGGTAATTTGGTCTTTTTAACACCGCCTAAAATTGTCACTATAGGAGTGGCAAGAGCCTTGGCCAGTATCTGGAAGCCCAGGAGTGAATGATGCAGGCCATCTCTGGCAAAGCATTGAGGTCTGTCAATCATGTCATTCCAGGCAGACAGATACTGGATCCCCTTAGAATGACACCAGAAACTTAGCCAGTTGTTGAAATCAATAATTTTTTGCTTGTACTGTGGTATCATTCTGGGTGATGGTGGGATGCTGCTTAGGGCTAGGGTCATATCCGCCTGGGCTACATAATTCGAGAGCTCCTCCATGTCTCTTTTCATGTAGTCCAGGGAGGTACATCTCAGGTCATTCACACCCACATGTACAATGACAGAGTCATATCTGTACCTGTTGTTGAGGGACCTCAGTGCGTGTGTTATATGCTGGATCCTGGTGCCTGACAGGCAGCTGATTGTTACTTTCTCCTTATTCAACCTAGTGAGTGGGACATCAGTGTGCCTCACTTTCGAGTCACCTATGACTAGTGTGTTGGGCATACTGTTTTGCCTTAGGGGCTTTGGTTGAGTGGCACACTGTTTAGGAGAGTTATGTGCCTTGTGATTAGTGTTTTGTTATGGTGGTCGAGTGCGTTTCTGCCTTGGAGGTCTCTGCCGTTTGGGCAGATTTTTATTGAGAGCCTCCGTGAAGGTGTGTGTGTGGTTTGTGTTTTTATGTGAAGGCAGTCCTGGAGTGTGTTCTGGAGGGCTATGTGTTCCATGTGGTGTGGTGCAAGCGTTGACCTTCTCCTCTTGACCAGCTATTCCGGTCTTGGCTGGAGAGTGCATGGCTTCCCGTTTGGATATATAAGTGCATCTATCGCAAGTCTGAGTGTTGGGAGGTAAGAGGAGAGGATTGTCAGTGTACATCAGGCAGTTGCTACATTGCCTCAGGATGCCTAAGTTCACCAGGTTGATAGGAGAAAGCACAGGGAACTGACTTTTAGGCATGCCTGGAGGGGTGGGCATTAATAATAAGTACGGGAGCTGTTTCCTTGTAGAACGTTTAGCGCTGGTAGCACTTTTGTGTGCTACAATAATTGCTACATGAAGTCTGGTAAAGTGCTAGACTAATAAGTTAGTAAAAGTGCAGGAAAGGAGAGAACTAGCAGATCTAAAGGGAAAATTGAAGAGCAGACTTTGGCATCGCTCAGAAGCTTTCAAACAGTCCTGGATACAGCAAATATGTGTCTGGACTAGGCTAGTTACAGAAAAGGTGGGAAACGAGCACAAACATGGGCTTTTAAACCAGAAAGTTGAAAGAGATGGAAAAACTGCCTAAACAGCCAGTAAACTACAATTTCTGGGCAAGAAACCACTCCTCTTGTGGTAGATAGGCTACCTAGTGCTTACCACTCCCACTGATAAGCTAGGAGGCTTCCCTCCAACGCAGAAAGGCTTGGGGGGCTCAGAAGCTTACATACAGTCCTGGATACACCAAATCTATATCTGGACTAGACTAGTTATGGGAAAGGCGGGAAAAGCACAAACGTGGGCTTTTAAACCAGAAAGTTGAATGGATAATGTTCAGGAGAAGGAGTAATGTTTCACAAAAGACAGGACTTCTAATCCATGTAACGGTAAAGTGAATAATTGTTAACAGAAGTCATATTTATATAATGCATAAAAATCGTAAAGGTTTGTCTTCTGTTTTATATTTGAATGTTTACTCCTATTGTTATGTAATATGTGATGTCAATAACAATGTTTAAAAAAACAACAAAAACTTACTCTTGTAGAAACTGAATTATATTTGTAGTTTCACAAAATACTTAGTTGTCTCAAATACAAAATAATTGTTTTATCCAAAACTTGAAAACATTTTTCTTTGCCCTAAAATCTAAGGACATTCCATTGTTCATCCTTCTTCGCAGGACATAGCTGACTATTTAGGGACTGTCCTCCACAAAGAGGCACAGGTGGTAACCCTATGAGAGGGACAGAGTTGGTAGCATCTTAACTAAAATAGTAATTGGAGCACTAGGTATGTTACCTTTTAGATGGTAATGTTACATTCTTAAATAGTAAATACAGTTACTTAGTAAAGCGATTAAAAGTTTGGCATCAGTGTCTTAGAGTTCCTTGAGGGACTGACAAGGGATAAATGGGCAAAGTTTCTTGTAATTGCTGAAATATAAATTTGATATAGTAAACATCAATCATGCAACAACTATATAGATAAGTAACTTAAGGTACGCAATAACTTTCACATGACACAGCTCAGCAGAGAATAATCAACTTTATTACAAAGAGAAACACATACATGGGAGACTAGGAAATCAAGGTCCTGTCTCCTCGTACAACAAATTATAATGGAATTATTACACTTTCTTTTTTTTTTTCAAACACCTTTATTGAATTGTCCCTTGTGACATAGGCAAATTTGCATTCATATAAAAATAATCAAACTGAATTAACACAACAAACATTATACTTCACATGTACTGCTATATATCAATAACCTAACCAGTATTACATAAAGTATTCAATTCCTGCCTTTTTAAACAAGAAACATCTTTATTAGACCATCACTTACTACATATGCAATCATACATTTACATAAATTAAAACAAACCACACCAACACAATCCTAGTTGCAAGCATTTTACATCACAAACCATACTGATACACTCTCAGTACAAACATTATACATTGCTTATAATCTACCCAATTGTTCTCACTCAAATATTACATAGGTCATTTAAGTTCTGCAGCCTTTTAAAACTCATTCTTTCTTTGTATGTATTGTTCCCACAATTACAATTTTTTCCTTTGTAGTTTGCTCCTACCCCTTTCTAAAGATCTCAGTTCCAGTTGTTTTATCTCTGTTACTATATTCACTACTTCCAGTATAGTTGGTTTAGATTTTGATTTCCATTTTCGAGTACTTGCTTTTTTGGCAGCCACCATTATTAGACACACCAAAGCCTTAACATGTCTAGATAATTCCAATTCTGTATCATAGCTCAGAAAAATCATCTTCCTTGTCAGACCAATCTGCCCACCCAGCATCTCTGACAGTGCATCCCGCAGGGAATCTTTAAAGTCCGCCAACTCACCGCACTCTCAGAAAATATATTCCCAATTGCCTCTTTCTTCCCCTTCACACATCCATTTGCTGTCTGCTGAGGAAAAATTCTCTGGAGTCTACTTGGGATATAAAAATATCTATGCAAACATTTCCAGGAAAAAAATCCTAAATCTTCTAGATTTTGTTGCATATTTGGGAGACATGCATATATCTTCCCATTGTTTATATGAGAATTGCTTATCTAATCTCTCTTCCCAATCCTTTCTAACCTCCTTTGATTGATTCTGAAAGTTATCATGCAATATTTTTATGCTCTACTAATTATTCCTTTTTTAATGGTGCCCTCTGTTCTAGAGTCTATTAAGAACTCTACCAGTGCTGGTCTTTCGTTTAGAACTCCTCCCTATTTCTTTCTCTTTGCCTATACATTGATAGCAATCCCTGATAGGGAAAGCAATCTCAAACCTGCAGTCCAAATAAATTATTGGTGTCTTCCCATTCTATCATCTTTCTATCTTTAGTTATTTGCTCCCAATACCTTGGTTCCTTTGCCAGTTTTTTTCCAATAAATATCAGCCCCCTGTTGCCTATTGTCTGTATCCCTAATTGTAGTCATCCCTATCAGCAGAATCTCCTTTCTCCTTTTCTGCGTTGGTTTAATTCTTAGAATACTTTCTGATACTTTATGGATATAATATTCGGTATGATTATTGTTATTCTCCTTAAAGGCTTTCATCCAAAATCTTTCTTGACCTTCTCCCTGTTTCATTATCATTCATTTCCACTTTGAATTATAGTTTTCTGCTTGTGCTATGTATAGGAGTCTTAACTGTGTAGCTCTGAAGTACCCCTTCAAATAGCATAATCCCAATCCGCCCTGCTCTACTGGAAGAATCAGTTTATCTCACTTGACGTTTGCCATCTTCACCTCCCAGATAAAGTCTTTCAGCTCTTTATTAATTGCTACCCACAACTTCTCTGATTGATAAAAGTATGCCTGACCTGTGTATGAGACTAAAGGGACTAAAAACATTTTAACTGCTTGTATCTTACTATCCATATTCATATAAAAAAATAATTTTCTCCGTTTTTGTATTATCTTTTGTTTAGTCTCTTCCCACATATCCTTAGCTGCCCCACTAAAATAATTTTTAATCCAAACTCCTAAATACTTTGTTTTATCATGTCCCCATAAATATGAGTATCCCTGAACCAGTTCATATGTGGGGTACATAATTTACTGTTGTTGCCTTTGTTTTAGCTTCATTAATTTTGTATCCTGAAAAGATCTGAAACTGTCTTAAAAATGTTCATAACACTGTAATGTCTTTTTCTGGTTTTGTCAGGTATAAAATAATATCAACTGCAAGTAAAGACAGCTTTTCTTGACTACCGTGCCAATTATATCCTTGAATTTCTGAGTCCCTTATTTTCTTTGCCAATGGTTCCAAATATAATGCAAATAATAAAGGGAAAAGAGGACAACCCTGTCTGGTTTCTCTGCTCAAACAGAAATTATTAGAGAGTACCCCACCCACTTTAATTTTCGCCTCACATTCCTCATATATCCTCCTAATCAACCTTATAATTTTTTTCAGGAAATGCAAATGCTTCCATTCTCTTGCTCATAAAGTCCCAGCTTACTCTGTCAAATGCTTTCTCTGCATCAAGACCCACCAACAACAATGGTATTTTCTACATCCTGTTTCCCTCTGGATCATCATAGTTCTGCTAATGTCAAATGTTTGCGTCCCCTATACAAAACCACACTGATCCATATCTATCAGCTTTGGCATTACGTTTGCCATTCTTTTAGCCATTATGGAAATGAACACTTTATAATCATGGTTTAGGGTTGAAATGGGCCTGTATGAAGCTGGATATGAGGGTTCTTTACCCTCTTTAGGTATTACAGCTACCACTGCTTTCTTCTAGGACGATGGTACTTCTCCTCTTAAGATACTGCTAAACAAAACTTTCCAGATTTTTATTAGTTTTTTTCCTCCTAGCTTCCAAACTTCCATAGGAATATCATCTATTCATGGGGACTTTCCTATAGATTGGTTGTGCATCACAATTTTTATCTCATCTCCTCCTATCCTAACAGTTAGTAATTTAGCTTCATCCACCTCTAACCTTGGCATATTTAATTCTTCCATAAACATTTCCATTTGTATATTTTCTTGACTTTCATATTTCTCTGCTATATAGAGACTCTCATAGAATTTCCAAAATATTTCTAATACCTCTACAGGATCTCTTGTCACCTTCCTTGTTACAGACTCCCTAAGTTTGGCGACAGCCCTTTGTACTTTCTGTTGCCTGAGTCATTGTGCTAAAAGTTTTTGTGATCTAGTGTTATTGTCAAAAAGCAGTTGCTTAACAGCAATCTTTCTAAGATCGTGCATATTATTGAGGTAATCCCTTATTTTCTGCCTAGCATTCTGCAACTTCTTATACTTTCATTGATTAAAAGCAACATTATTGCATCTGTCTTAGAATAACCACTGACCAATCAAAAATTAACACTGCAGCATTAATTTTGCTAAGATCTCCTGACTCCTTGTTTATGACTTTCCATATAAGGCATGAGTTCCAAATTCCATAATCAAAGTTTCAATAGGGAACAAAACATTTTACATTTCTACCCTGTAAGCAATTGTTAATATTAGGCAAGAAGTAAATTATCAGCTACATACTTAAAAAAATCAGGAATCCCTCTTGTTATGAAAGAATGCTAGAAATGAAATACACAAACTAACATTTTTCCTTCTCTTTCACTGTATTCCTCACCCTTCACATTCCTCATCTGATGCTATAAAGCATCATCCAAACCATGTTTTTCTATGACTCGACAATGATTACAAGTCCTCTGATGAATAGTCATTTTTCACTTATCAGACATTTTTCACATGCTGTTTTCTTCGGCCGCTGACATGAATAATGTTACACAATTATTTCAAAAATATATTTGAGTACTGTAAATGTTTAGTTTAGTAATACAGTCTCTATTATATGTGTTTTCACATTCCTCAATCCTTTGTATATGTTGTCATATATTTTACTAAAATCTTGCAACACTATTTTCATTTTCTTCTGTGATTATGATTCTTATCAATTGTGGTCAGTGGTATTGATTTAATTATTTGCATTTGTAAGTTAACATTTTGTCTGGACTCAAACTTAAAATGCATGCTTTTACCATAAAAAGAATATGGCCTAACATATAAACATGACAAACTTTAAAATACCTCCTCCCATTCCAGAGAAAGGGTTGGTTAACCAAGACCACTGGCAGCTATTAGTTTCTTTGGCAAGTGAAAGTTCAGTGACTTTCAGAATTATTTCTAGGTGACTATAGATGGTACCACTGTTATTAGTAATAAAATGAGCAGAACTCCATTTAGATGACTGTGCTAGTGCTCTTTTAGAAGCAAGGGTGAAGTCAACTGCCATGCAGTTCTGTAGCACTACATTGCATGTTTCAGTCAGTTCTTGGGTAATCGAATTAATGGAGTCAAAGGCAGAATAACTCAAAATTTCTAAATGCTTAGATAACTTCCTAAGCACCCAGATAGACTTCACTACCCCATAAGCAGGTACAATACCTGTTTTACAAATGACCCAGTCACCAAGATCCATGTGAGTAAGCTCTTTAAAACAATTTTTTTTGTACAACATTATGATAAACCTAGGCAGCATATATCTTTCCAAATGGGATTGGAATGTCTTAGTGTCCCTCCTGTGATAAGTATTATGGATCTTTCCTTCAGGTAGAGCATCTGTATGTCATATAGCTTCAATAACACGGCCTATGTAACAACAACCAGTACAGTGTATAGGTAACCAGGAATAAACTTGATTTTCACAAATGCAATAACATTTATATAATGCTGCCATGCCGTGCCCTCCAGCCCCATCATACATTTTCCAGGTGAAATTGCAAGCACTATTTCCAACAGTGTTCCATTTTTGTGATAGCAAACATGTTCTTTAACAGTCATTAGTAGGTGAAACAGCATTAGTATAAAGTGGGTGGAAATATGTTTATACTTTTGATTTTCAGCAAGAAAAATAAAACAAAATGCAGTATGAAGCTCTAAATCAGTCACTGGCGTAAAAAATAATGGAATATCCCCATCATCTGCAGTAGGAATATGTGCACAAACCCAGCATAAGTACGCAAGGCAGCAGAAAAAAGTATTAAATGTAGGATGCCATTCAGGTGCTCTCAATTCTATTTCAGCAAAATGCATGTCTCAATTTTCAGCAAAGTGTGTATGTCTATTAAGAATTGAATCAGTACTTACAATTCCAGTAGTTGTAGATGACATATTTACAGTTCCAGATAGCAAAAGCAAGTGAAATAAAATGATGATGAAAATGACAATACCTGTTCCAAAGACAGGTCCACAGGACAAATGAGTATGTTGGGGCTGGAGAGGGTTTTGAAGCAAATGTAAGCAAGGATATTGAGTTGGTTGTCTATGGGTCATATGAAATCAATCACCAAATAATCTTCAACCAAGGGCTTTAATTGCAGATGATTTCAGAAAATAATTTCATCTGGATAAAGCAATGTCTATATTGGCATCCAAAAGGCATGATGAATCTGCGATCTTGGCCTGAGAAGCATGAAAAAATGTTGTTGTTGAAGAAGAATCATTGGAGTTTAGGTGAGACCAAGGTGAAGTAGCAGACTTCAGTGGGATTTTGGCTGCATTCATCACAAGGGAGTGTCTTCTTGACATGCAACACATAGTAACAGTTGGGGAACCTCAAAATGGATGGCAGTAGCAGTTGTGAGCAAAACCAAGTATGGTCCTATCCATCTGGGGTTAAGTGGGTTTCTTCAAGGATGTACTTTAAAGCAAACTGTCCCAGTTGCACGTCACAATGGTCATGCTGTGTGGGTCATTCGACTGCGTGCAGAATAATACCACAATATTTCTGCAAAACAGAAAGAAGAGATTTGTAATACAAAAGTATGGATTCATCAACACCTTGCAATTCTAAATTATTGGGGAAAGGTGTAACTTGCATTCTTGTGTGTCTGATCATGAGAATTTCATGAGGGGACAATTTTCTAGTAGCACTAACTGCACTTCTAATACTAAATAAAACTAAAGGCAAATCTTCTGGCCACTTAAGGCCAGTTTCCTCACAAACTTTTGCTAACCTAGTCTTCAGGGTTTGAGTGGCCTTTTCCACTATCCCTGAAGCCTGTGGTCTAGAGGGACAATGAAACTGCAATTTGACATTCATGGTTCTATTTATTTATTTATTTTATTAATTGACATTTGTTAACTGGGTTAGTCCAGCTGAGCCAGGGGCCCATTTTCAGTGGAGACCCGAGGAGAAAAGCTCCAGAAATATTACAGATTGTTACAATAGTTGCAAAAAATAAAATCAACAGATATCATAGTGCAAGTCAACTATTTAAGAACATCAGTTCATAGAAAAAGGCAAATAATTAACAGGTATAGAGAATATCATACATGAAGTACATTCAAACACAATAGATATTTGGATAGAGAGACATCAAGACAGGAAATGAATAAGAGTTAGTTGCGATACAAAAATGGATGTTATATATATATATATATATATATATATATATATATATATATATATATATATATATATACATATATATATATATATATATATAGGTTCATAGGTTTATACTAGGCTATCTGCCCTAAGGCATTTATAAGCCTAGCCCAAAGTTATGTGGCTTACGCCACCCCTTATGTTAGAAATAATGTGCCCATTAGTTTGTTGTGCCTCTGTCCAGCAGTGACACAGAGATGATTCCCAGGGTAAACCTACGATCTCCCATCCACCGGTCAAGATTTCTCTTGAACAGAGCCAGCGAGGTGCTCTGCCTCACATGGACCGGGATTTTATTCCACAGCATGGGGAGTCTCTGGGTGATAAATCTATCCCTCCAGCACGTCCTATTTATATCCGTGCTAAGGTTTAAGTCACTTGCTCTAGTGGTTCTGGTGGATTTGGATTTTTTGAGGTGGAGCATGTCCATTAATTCCAGGTTGGTCATGGCCTTGTATGTCAGGCACAGGTCACCTCTGAGCAGGCGGTATGCAACTGAATAGAGTTGGAGTTTCTTCAGTCTGGCAGTATATGACAGGTTTTGGAGTCCCTTTATCCTTTTGGTGAGGAACTTTTGGGGTCTCTCCAATTGCTGCAGGTGTCGGGTGAGATACATCCCGAATGGGGCATTGTACTCGATCATTGGTCTGATAAGTGAAGAGTACAGGGGAACAATGACCTCACTTGATCTGGATGTGAATCCCTTCATGATCAGATGGGCAATGTAGAAGGTCTTTCGAACCACTTTAGCAACGTGAGTGTCAAATGAGAGGCCACTGTCAACCTGGGTACCCAGGTCCCTGATAACCTCTTCTGTGCTTAGTGGGTTGCCACCTATATGGTAGCTTGGGGTTACCTTGTTTTTCCCGAAGGGTATGACTATACACTTTTTTGCGTTTAACTTCAGGCCATGGCTCTGGCACCAGCTATCAGTTTCCGTGAGACCCCTCTGAAGGATGTCTGTGTCCGATGTACTATCCACTATGGCACCCAGTTTGCAGTCATCCGCAAACTTTGTCAGCCATAGTCCTCCTATGTTTGTCTGTACTTCTGAGAAGTAGATGCCGAACAATAGGGGGCCAAGGACTGAGTCCTGTGGGACACCACTTGTAACCGGCTTGGAGTCTGACATGGCTCCAGCAACTCTAACCCTGTGGGTTCTGTCCTTTAGCCAGTTTGCAACCCATCTTGTGACATATGGGTTTACATTTAAGCTGGTAAGTTTCTCTATGATACCCGAGTGGGGTATTGTGTCGAAAGCTTTTGCAAGGTCAAGGTAGGCTGTATGGACTGCCTTTCCCTCATCAATGGCCTTGGTAACTGTTTCGAAGAAGTCGACCAAGTTCAAAAGGCAAGATCTGCCCTTGACAAAGCCAAACTGGGTTGGGTCCAAGGTCTGCAAGTCCCCTATGTCCTTGTTTATGAGTTCCATTATGATCCTCTCCATAGCTTTGCAGACCAGGCTTGTTAAGCTTATGGGGTGGTAATTACCAGGGTCCGTAGAGGCACTGCCTTTGTGGAGTGGGACCACAGTTGCCGTACGCCACTCCTTGGGCACATATCCTTTGGTAAGGCTAAGATTAAACAGCTGCCTTATGTGCGGGTTTAGTTCTTCATTGAGTTCATGTAGCACACAGCCGGGGACACCATCCGGTCCCATTGATGCTGTGTTTTTAGCTTTAGAGAGAGCAGCTTTCACCTGCGCATTTGAGATGTCTGGGAGGCTACACTCTGTTGGGATAGTTATCTCTCCTTTTGCGGGGGAGAGGGGGGTGAAGTTTGCGCTGAACCTGTCTGCCAGTATGTTGGCAATGTCTGTGGGTTCAGTGATTTTTGTATCATTTTGAACTAATTCTGAGCATATCTGGGAGTTTCCACCCAGGTTACTGACATAGCTGAAGAAGGCCTTATGATTGTCTTTTGAATCTATGGCAATTTTTTTCTCAACGTTGGCCTTGGATGATTTTATGAGGGATCGTAGATTCTTGCTAGTACTGATCAAAGATGCCTTCCCTTTTTGGGATTTTGCTCTATCATGTAATAGCTTTCTCCTCTTATTGTAAAGTTTGTTTATGGCTGGGGTCCACCAGACTGGACGTTTGCCCTTGGTGGAAAGAGTCTTGGTTTTATTTGGGATTGCCTGATCCATGCAGTCCTGAAGGTGTTCATAGAAGGCATTTGTAAGGGCTTCCGCAGCTTGGGTTGTGGTTTCCATTGGCTCGGGGGCCTTGAAGGATACCACACCTGTCTTGAGTAGTGTGAAGTTTGCTTTAGAGAAGTTCTTCACTGTGGTCTTTTTGTTTGGGGTGGGGCGGGAGGTGGATTTCTAGTGAGATTAGTTTATGATCTGATCTCACCAAAGAGGTGTGGAGCATTTTGTCCCCATGTTTGTGATGATGAGATCTAGTATATTTTCTCCTCTTGTGGGGACGGTGACTAGTTGTTCCATGGCATTTGAATTTATGAACTCCAGGAACCTTTGGGCTAGAAAGTTGGGGCTTGAGTAATGTTCCCAGTCTATATTCGGGTAGTTGAAGTCACCCAATATGATGGTGTTTGGTGATACATTTATACCCTCCAGTGTCTTCAGGAAGGCTGTGTGGGTTTCCTGAGTTTGAGAGGGTGGCCTGTAGCATGCTACAAATTGTAGAGCAGTTTTGCCTATGGTTAATTGCACCTGGATGGTTTCCGATGCTTCGTGCGTAGCCACCAACCTGGAGGTGTGGGTATCCTTGATGAATATGGATACACCCCCTCCTTTTGTGGTATGGTCCGGGTTTTGGGGCTGGAACGCATGATATGAGGTAAAACCTGATAGTGCCAGGGTGCTCTCAGGAGCCTTGAACCAGGTTTCAGTCACAGCACAGACATCGATGTTCTCCATATTGAGAAGGGCCTCGAGTGCGTGCATTTTGAGATTTAGACTTCTGGCATTGAGCAGCATTACCCTTAGTTTCTTCCCGTTTTTGTTTTCTAGGGTGGTAGGTTTAGAATTTGAGCCTTGCCTAAAAAAGGCACTATGGGGGTGGCAAGAGCCTTAGCCAATATCTGGAATCCCAGGGGTGACAGGTGCAAGCCATCCCTTGCGAAGCAGCGTGGCTTGTCAAGCATGGCATCCCAAGCAGACAGACACTGGATCCCCTTTGAATGACACCAGAAATTAAGCCAATTGTTAAAGCTGATCATCTTGTCACTATATTGTGGCATCATTCGTGGTGAAGGAAGGATACTGCTCAGGGTCAGGGTCATACCTGCCTGGGCTACATAATCAGAGAGCTCCTCTATGTCTCTTTTCATGTAGTCCAGGGAGGTACGTCTCAGGTCGCTCACACCAGCATGGACAATGACTGTGTCATACTTGTACTTGCCATGGAGTGACCTGAGTGCTTGTGTTATGTGGCGGATTCTAGCACCCGATAGGCAGCTTACCGTGACTTCACCTTGTTCAGCCTGGTGAGTGGGACGTCAGTGTGTCTGACTATGGAGTCACCTATGACAAGTATGTTTGGTGTTGTATTTGGCCTTAAGGGCAGTGACTGCTTTGCACACTGATTTTGTTTTTTATGTGTTGTTTGTGTGGTGTCTTGAGTTTGCAGTTGCTTGGGTGTCTGCTTTGGAGGCCTTTGCTGTTTAGGTAAATTTTTACTCAAAGCCTCCGAGTATGTCTTAGTGTGTTTATGTGTTTGATTCAGTGGTGTGGTTGAATTATGTGAGACTTGTATTGTGGTGTGTGTAGTTGCCTTCTCCTCCTGCCTGGTCTTGCCAGTCCTGAGTTGAGAGAGCTCAGTCTCCAGTTTGGCTAAATAGCTGCATCTCTCGCAAGTGTTAGTGTTATGTGGGAGGAGGAGAGGGTTGTCCGTGTACATGAGGCAATTGTAACATTGCCTCAGAATTCCCAGATTCACCAACTAGGCAGGAGAGGATGCCAGCATCTGACCCTTCGACATGCTAGAAAGAATTATGAGTTGGTATGAGACAGAAAAGTAGAGGGCTTAGCAGGGAAGTGGGCACTCCTGGGGGGTTTTGCAAGTGAGGGATTTGTATAATATAGGAGTGCTTGACCTGCAAAGAAAATGCTTATAAGACAAGGGATATGCTTTTAAGACAAGTGCTGAGCTTTTTGAGAAGAAAAAGCAATTAGGAACAAGTGCTGCGCTTTTTAGTGAAGGTGTAAACTGTTTAGGTTCCTAACAGAGCAGTTCTAAGGGAAAAATTGAAGAACAGACTTTATGGAGCCAGAAAAAGTTTAACTTTGTTAAACCGGCGCTGCCCGATGCTGCTCTAGTGGCAACTAATCGCTAAAGCACGTTAAGGCGTGCTTGATAGCAGGGGCTGGAAAGAAGCAGGAATAGACCCAAAACGGACAATAAAACTACAGTTTCAAGTCAGTAACCACTCCTACGGGGGGCAGGGAAGCTGCTCAATGTTATTCACTGCCACTGATCAACAGAGAGACTTTCCTTTAGCCCAAGCAAAAATGGCCTCACAGAAACTTACAAACAGTTCAGGAACAGCAAGCCTGTAACTGAACTTTTTTAAATCTCAGAAAAGTGGGAAAAAAGCAAGATGTTTTTGTTTGTGTTTGTTTTTTCAGAGATAGCAGAGGTTCACAGGTAATATCAAGTTATAACAGTGCAGTAAATGACCCCACACAAGAGTGCTAGGTCAAGGACAGAAAATATGCAAGTTTTGAGAAAAAAACGATTTAAAATTAAGTGCAAACAGGAAATTCAGTAAACAACTTTTGGTTGTGCTCTAAATACAGCTACTAATGCAGAAATCAAGTTTAACAAGCCAGAAAATGCTCAAACTAGGCAGCTATGCAGAAAAACTTAGCAAATAAACAGAGAAAAAATACTTAAAATCTCAAAAGTGGCTCCCTTCTTCTCTCAGCGTTTTCTCCTCTTGGTGGGTGCTTCACCAACAGCCAACAAGCCTGAAAAGACGCCAAAACCACGAGGCAACTAGGTTTTAAGAGAGGAAGATGAAGGAGTTTTGGAAATGACCCCTGTTGGCCAATAAAACTACAGTTTCAAGTTTTTTTTTTTTTAATTATTATATATAAATATATATATATATGCTATGGAAGTGAGAGGAAAGGGAGGAAAAAAGACTTGTAAAACAAGTACAAGGAAGTAAGGAGTTAATAGGGAAAAGTAATTAAGTTAGAAAGAGAAGAGGCTAGGTCAAGTGAGGATTTGACATGGGCAGGAACATGTCTTTTGAAGAAAAAGTTTAATTTCTTTTTTAAATAGGTATTTTTGAGGAATGCTTCTTATGTTGTGAGGGAGTGACTTCCAATCATGGGCTACACACTATTTGTAGAGGGACTTTCCAATATTTTTATTGGGTTTGTATATGTCAAAGAGGTGTTTGCTGGTAGTATGGAGGTGACGATTGGGGTTATAGTAGGAGACTAGATTGGAAATGGAGGGGTCTTTCAGGATAGAGTGTGTAATGTGTACTTGGGGTAGGAGTAGTTGTTTAGAGAATTCTGGCCATTACAATGACTTAAGGGTGAGACTGTGGTGAGATTTGTATGGGAGATTGGAGGCAAATCTGGATATTTTATGATATGTTTGCTCTAGTTTGGTGATAAGTGATGTTTGAACATTAGTAAGGACAGGGGCAGCATAAAGAAGGCAGGGTAGAAGAAGGGACTGAGCGAGGGAGGGCTTGGAGGAAGGTGACAGAAATTTATGGTTGTGATAGAGAAGTCCAAGTTTCTGGTCAGTCTTTTTTATACATTGTTGGATATGAATGTAGAATTGTAATTTATCATCATTAATTACTTCAAGTAGTTTGGTATGGGGTTCGGGTTTAATAATGTTGAGAGAGGTGAGAAAGAGGGTTTGTGCTGTGAGTGTTTTAGGAAAGAAGCGAAGGAGTTTATTTTTTTTTTTTGGATTTAGTATTAATTGGTTATCAGAGACCCAGGTTTTGACAGAGGAGAAGGTTTGCTGAGTGAGAGCTAGGAGTTCAGGGATGCTGTGGGCAGAGGACATGAGTGGAGTTGTCAGCATATTGTAAAAGTGTAGGAAGGTTAGTAGCAGAATGAAGTTTATTAGTGAATATATTAAACAAGAGGGGGTCCAGAATTGATCCTTGGGGAACTCCAGTATTTACAGGGAGGAATGGAGAGAGGATAGTTTGCCAGTGGATAGATTGCTGCCTGCAGGAGAGGTAGCTAGGGAATCAGTTGATGGAGGAGGTAGAGAGACGTACATCTGAAACTTTAGTTAAAAGTTTAGAGTGAGAGACAGTATCAAAGGCCTTTGAAAGACAGAGGAATAGACAGGAAATGAGCAAGTTATTGTCACAGGCTTCAGGTATTGTTTGTGTAAAAGAGAGTAATGCAGTGGCAGTACTATAGTGGGGTCTAAAGCCATGTTGGGTAGGAGTAAGGAGATTGTTGTCAAGAAAGTGTTTGAGTAACTGAACATGGATGCACTTTTCCAAGATTTTGGATAGGAGGACAGGATAGCAGTGGCTCTAAAGTAAGAGGGATCGGTAGAGTTACCACCTTTGTGGAGAGGGATTTAATAAAAGAATTTCCAAATGTCTGGGACAAGGGCTTCTGAAATGGAACGATTGATAAGTATAGTGACAGGGTAGGCAATGCTGTGTTTAGGAAATGGGAGGGTAGTGGGCCAGCAGAGGGGGAGCAAGACTTAAGTTTATTTAGGAGAGATTTAATAGTGGTAATTGGAACTAGTTGGAAAGAAAATGTATTGGGAAGAGTTTTTTTATGAAGTGATAGAGGGGTTGAGTGAGAAGTACTATTTTGTGTATTAAATGTAAGCTTTTGGATAGTTTCTATGAAATAGTTATTAAGGAGGGTGGCAGTTTCAGTAGCAGTGTTGTGTGGAAAGGGGTTGGGAGTAGTAGGGTTACCAGGGTGGGGCAGGTTTTTGATGGTGGTCCAAAAGTTTTTGGGGATTTTTGTGTGGGCTACATTGGTTCGAAGAAAAAAAAAATCTGCCTTTTCTTTGTTGACTAGTTTTTTGGTCAGGTTTCTCAGCTCTTTGTATGTCTGAAATAAGAGATGGAATTTGTTTTTAACAGAGGCTTTCTAGGTGCCATCTCTTTTGTGCATGATTGAATGGGTTTGTTTTGTTAGTCGGGGGCATATTTGGATTTAATTCTGATTTTTCTAGAAGGGGCAGTAGAATAAAGTGTGTCAAGGAAAATCTTATTGAAGGAATTTACAGCCTCATTGAGAGGGAGGTGATGTAGGAAGGAACAATTAATGCCAGATAATTTGGAGTTAAATGTGTCTGGGTAGAAATAGGTAAGGTTTCGGCATACTCTGTAAGTATGGTCTTCAGGTGAATGTTGGGTGAATCTATGAATAAAGGTTGGCGAGTGATCCCTTAAAGAGTTAGGAAGTATGCCAGGGTTGTGGTAATGGTTAGGAGGTGAGGTAAGGATCCAGTCAAGAATAGGTCCAGATGATGAGTTTTTGTTAGTTCTAATTGGAGAAGATATGTGCTGGTGAAATCCATGAAGGTTGAGACTATGGGTAGGGGATGAGGAGGACAGTTTAGACCAGTCTATATTAACGTCTCCAAGTACGATGGTTTCATAAGAGACATATTGAGTGATCCAGGAAAGAAAGTTCTCTAGGATGGGAATATTATCGCCAGAGGGAATGTATATAGAGACTATGGCAAATTTTTTGTGAGGGTTAAGGTGATAGTTTATGATAAGAATTTCTGCAGTTGAAAAGCAAGGAACAGAGGGGACAGGTTACTTAGTTCAGCACAGAGGATAGTAACCCCTTCTCCCTGCTTATTGGTTCTGAGCGAAATATATTGTAACCTGAAGGTAAGATTTCAGTGTTAAGGATGTGAGGTTTAAGCCAAGTTTCTGATAGGGTTAGGATGTGGGGAGATGTGCTAGAAATCCAAGTGTGCAGTTCTGTTATTTTATTTACAATGCTTTGAATATTTAATGAGAAAATATTTAGTGATTTGGGTGGGGGGGGTGTAGATAGGAAGGGGTAGGTGAGGGGGAGAGGTTTGAGTTGTGATTTTGTGCAAGGAAGAGGCAGAAGGTCCTGGGTTGGGGTGGATGTCCCCATCCAAGAGAAGTGTGTCAAAGAAAGTGAAGTATCATCCAAAAAACACAGGGATATCACATTAAGTAAAAAGTTCAAGCATTAACTAACATCCATTACATTCAAAAACAATAAAAAGCAGTGGGTAGTGTAGGAAGAAGAGTAGAGAACATCCGTTACAATCATACATAGTTTAAAAAGCAGTAGATACAGTTGGAATAAACATATATGGAATTTAAATATGTACAGGCAAGCACACTCAGCAGGGGAACAAGAGAAGCGTCCGATACAGGGAGTGGCGATTTAAAAATGGTGCCTCGCCATGCTGACCTCTAGATATAGATACTTGTTGGAATGGGGGGAGGGGGATACACGTAAGAGGTAGGGGGAGTGAAGGGAAATTAATGAGCACAAGTGAGTACTTAGGTTCATAGGTTCATAGATTAGTACTAAGCTAACTGCCCTTGCGAGCCATTTTAAGCTTAGCCAATTATCCCTTGTGAGACTCAAACCCTGCACCTTGTGTTTGTAAGGCAAACACCTTAACCATTAGGCCACCCTCCCACCCTGGCCGAGCTGGAGGAAAAAAGTGAAATTAGGAAAACTATCAGTTTTCCTGATAGCAAGCAGGTATGTTATATTCTACTCATAAAACTATGTGCATGGGTGCAGAAGTTGATTTCTCAGGCACGATGGTCAGGGGTTGATATATAAATGTAAAGCACTTTAACTTTTACCTTATTAATTAAAAAACACTGCACTTGGGTAAACCTCTGGGGTGCACAAGCTAGTGTTAATTAAGCTATGCTGCCATCTGATGGCCTGTGAGGGGAACTGGTAATTATAATAAGAAAACAAAGGAGGAAGATGAATGTTCTCAAGGAAGGTTTTGTGAGTGTGCAAGCCTCAAAGATAGAGTAATACTGTACACACAATGGTTGACAAAGAGCTCTTCCTAGGCAGTAATATCAGGAGATTCCCGGGCGTTGGTTTATGGGCACAGTCCTAAATACCTGGCCTCCAGCAGACGGGGAGAGGTAGGACCAGTGACATTCCAGGAGAGATCAAGCTGAAAAATGAAAGAGAAAAGAGGTCAAAAATAGAAGAAGGGTAACCTTGCTTTATACTTAATATACATGGAAGATTTTGCTATAAAGGCAGACAGTGGAGGGTAATTACAAAATAAAACACTATCAGCACCTATCTGGGCAGAGAAAGTAAAATGGTGCACAGCCAAATCAGGGGGAAATAGGAGTTAAGCTAATACATTTGAAAGGTAATAAAAAAGCCATGAAGTTAGAAGCAGAATGAGAGAGGCAGAAGCATAAAAAAAAACAAGTCAGCAGGTAGATAATAAAGGGAGCCTGATAAGTTAGGAAGGTACAGGGCAGTGGCAGAGTCTAAAAAAGGAAGAAGAAAGGCAATCAGTTACACTCAAATTGGACGATTAACCTTAACCAAAGTGCTGCTGTAAAACAAGGAAACTTGTAGAAGCAGAATAGGTGAGGGTCTACGCGGAGTACCTGCATAAGTTAGAACTATTTGTTGCAGTTCAGGATAATGTAGTCAATACATACAGGCAGCTAAGACCAGTTTGTAAAGCATCATGCAATAACCACAGGAATATCACATTAAGAAAAAAGTTCAAGCATTAACTAACATCTGTTACATTCAAAAACAGAATAAAAAGCAGTGGGTAATGTAGGAAGAACAGTAAAGAACATCAGTTACAATCGTAAATAGTTTAAAAACAGAGGATACAGTTGGAATAATCAGATATGGAATTTAAATAGGTACAGGCAAGCACACTCAGAAGATGAACAAGAGAAGCGTCCGATACAGGGAGTGGCAATTTAAAAATGGCTCCTTGCCATGCTGACCTCTAGATATAGATAATTAATTGGAATGGAGGGGGGGGGATACACGTAAGAGGTAGGAGGAGTGAAGGGAAATGAATGAGCACAAATGAGTACTTGGCCCAGCTGGAGGAAAAAAGTGAAATTAAGAAGACCATCAGTTTTCCTGACAGCAAGCAAGTACATTATATTCTACTCATAAAACTATGTGCATGGGAGCAGAAGTTGAGTTCTCAGGCATGATGGTCAGGGGTTGATATATAAATGTAATGCACTTTAACTTTTACCTTATTAATTAAAAAAAAAACTGCTCTTAGGTAAACCTCTGGGGTACACAAGCTAGTGCTAAGTAAGCTATGCTACCATCTGATGGCCTGTGAGGGGAACTGGTAATTATAATAAGAAAACAGAGGAGGAAGACAGATGTTCTCAAGGAAGTTCTTCTGAGTGTGCAAGCCTCAAAGACAAAGTAATACTGTACAGGCAATGGTTGGCAAAGGCAAGTAGGCATGTACCTACAGTCTTTAGCAGATGGGAGCTCTTCCTAGGCAGTACTATCAGGAGATTCCTGGACATTGGTTTATGAGGCACAGTCCTAAATAACTGGATTCTGGCAGATGGGGAGAGGTAGAACCAGTGACATTCTGGGAGAGAACAAGCTGAAAAATAAAAGAGGTCAAAAAAGAAGGGTAAGCTTGCTATATACTTAAGCTACATGGAGGATTTTGTTATAAAGGGAGACAGTGGAGGGTAATTACAAAATGAAGCACTGTCAGCAACTTTCGAGGTGGAGAAAATCAAATGGTGCACAGCTAAATCAGGGGGCAATACGAGTTAAGCTAATACACTTGAAAGGTAATAAAAAAAGGCACTAAGAAGCAGAATGAGAGAGGTAAGAGCATACAAAAAAAAGTCAGCAGATAGATAATAAAGGGAGCCTGATAAGGTAGGAAGGTACAGGGCAGTGGCAGTCCAAACAGAGGAAGAAGAAAGGCAATCAGTTACACTCAAATAATTGGGACAGTTAACCTTAACCAAAGCGTTGCCGTAAGACAAGGCAACTAGTAGAAGCAGAATAGGTGAGGGTCTAGATGGAGTATCCCTGCACAACTTAGAATTATTTGTTGCAGCTTCAGGATAATGTAGTCAATACATACAGGCAACTAAGACCAGTTTGCAAAAACCACAGGAATATCACATTAAGAAAAAAGTTCAAGCATTAACTAACATCCGTTACATTCAAAAACAGAATAAAAAGCAGTGGGTAATGTAGGAAGAACAGTAAAGAACATCAATTACAATCATACATAATTTAAAAAGCAGTGGATACAGTTGGAATGAACAGATATGGAATTTAAATACGTACACGCAACCACACTCAGCAGGGGAACAAGAGAAGTGTCCGATACAGGGAGCACCGATTTAAAAATGCCACCTCACCATGCTGACCCCTAGATATAGATACTTGTTGGAATGGGGGGAGGGAGATACACATAAGAGGTAGGGGGATGAAGGGAAATGAATGAGCACAAGTGAGTACTTGGCCTAGCTGAAGGAAAAAAGTGAAATTAGGAAAACTATCAGTTTTCCTGATAGCAAACAGGTACATTATATTCTACTCATAAAACTATGTGCATGGAAGCAGAAGTTGAGTTCTCAGGTACGATGGTTAGGGGTTGATATATAAATGTAATGCATTTTAACTTTTACCTTATTCAAAAAAAACTTTGCACTTGGGTAAACCTCTGGGGCATGCAAGCTAATGTTAATTAAGCTATGCTGCCATCTGGTGGCCTATGCGGGGAACTGGTAATTATAATAGGAAAACGGGGGGGAGGCGAATGTTCTCAAGGAAGTTCTTGTGTGTGTGAAAGCCTCAAAGACAGAGTAACACTGTATAGACTATGGTTGACAAAGGCAAGTAGGCATGCACCTACAGTCTTTAGCAGATGGGAGCTCTTCCTAGGAAGTATTATCAGGAGATTCCCAGGCGCTGGTTTATGGGGCGCAGTCCTAAACACCTGGACTCCAGCAAACAGGGAGAGGTAGGACCAGCGACATTCTGAGAGAGAGCAAGAGTCTTTAGCAGATGGGACTGCTTCCTAGGGAGCATTATCAGGAGATTCCCGGGCTTTGGTTTATGGGGCGCAGTCCTAAACACCTGGACTTCGGCAAACAGGGAGAGGTAGGACCAGTGACATTCCGGGAGAGAGCAAGATTGTTTAATAGATGGGAGGTCTTCCTAGGCAGTATTATCAGGAGATTCTTGGGATTGGTTTATGGGGCATAGTCTTAAACACCTGGACACCGGCAGACAGGGAGAGGTAGGACCAGCGACATTCCGGGGGAGAGCGAGAGGCAAGCACACTCAGCAGAACAAGAGAAGTGTCCGATACATGGAGCAGTGGTTTAAAAAATTATTTCTGTCAACATTTTTTGCTACAGATTTTGCATCATTCTTCACACAAGGATATGCTTCTATACATCCAGAAAAAATAAACCAAGTAAAAGCCAGCAAAGGTACAAAAGCAAACTATAAACTCCAAACAAGTACCCTTGACAGGAAATACAGCAGTCAAGTGTTCTTTGATGCAAAAATCCAAGTTTAATTCATACAAGCAGCTTCCAAGATTTAAAATCAAAACACATAAAGGCATGGCCTCAAGCTAAACGCCAAAAAGTGTACAGTCATCCCCTTTGGTAAAAACAAAGTGCCCACAAATTACCACATAGGTGGTAATCCATTAAGTACGGAAGAAGTAATTAGGGACCTGGGGACCCAAGTTGATAACAATCTCTCATTTGAAAACCACGTGGCCAAAGTGGTTAGAAAAACATTTTATATAGCCCACATAATCATGAAGGAATTCACATCTAGATCAGGGGAGGTCATTGTGCCTCTTTACTCATCCCTCATCAGGCCCATAATTGAGTACAATGCCCCTTTTGGGATGTACCTTATCAGACACCTGCAGCAACTGGAAAGACCCCAAAAGTACCTCACCAAGAGGATCAAAGGGCTCAAACAGATGCCATATGCTGCCCGGTTAAAGAAACTCCAGCTCTACTCAGTGGCATACCGCCTGCTCAGAGGCGATCTGTGCCTGACGTATAAAGCCATGCCCAACCCGGAATTAATGGACATGCTGCATCTCAGAAAATCTAAATCCCATCGAGCTACGCGCTCAAGAGACTTGAACCTCAGCACTGAAATAAATAGGACATGCTGAGGGGACAGATTCATAACCCAGAGGCTCCCTTCACTCTGGAATAAAATCCCAGTCCAGGTTAGGCAGAGTCCCTCATTGACTCTCTTCAAGAGGAATCTTGATGAGTGGATGGGAGATCGTAGGTTTACCCCGGGTATCACTTCTGTGTCACTGTTAGACAGAGGCACAGTATACTAACCTCGAAAAAGGGCATAGCAAAATTCATTTAAAATGGTTGGTAAAAGCCAAACACACTCTGGCTAGGCTTATAAATGCCCTAGGGCAGATAGCCTAGTATGAACCTATGAACATAAATGCCCTTCACCAACTCAGCACTTTTTTAGTTAAAACAGACTTCATCAGATCTGATGAAGTCTGTTTTAACTAGACGAAAACGCTGAGTTGGTGAGGGGAGTTTGTGTTCCTTTATGTGTTTTGATTTTAAATCTTGGAAGCTGCTTGTATGAATTAAACTTGGATTTTTGCATCAAAGAACAATTGATTGCTGTATTTTCCTGTCAACGGTACTCATCCAGAACTACGTTTGACGTGAGTACACAAGAATTTCACACAGCATTTCCTGTACCTATAGTGAGAGAGATGTGGTGTATTAAATCCATTATTGAAAATAATTGGAGAATTATTCTTGGAAACAAGGAACTAGTTTCCATTATAGGACAAACACCTAAATTTACTTTTAAGAAAACTACTAATATCAAGTTTATGTTGGAATCAGTTAAAGAAAGGGACAGTAACACTGATCGAGCTTGTTCTAGTAAGAAGGGAACCTTTAGCTGTATGAATTGTAAACAATGTAGATATACTAGTAATTCGTCTTTTGCCATCGTAGAACATCTGAAACAAACATTCTGGGCAAAAAAGTATTATAATTGTAACAGTGAACTTGTAGTTTATATGGCTACTTGTGTGACATGTAAAAATTATTACATAAGTAAAACTAAGAGAAGTTTGAAACGTAGGATTTACAAACATACTTTGGCTATAAAGAAAAAAGACAAAAATAATTCATTGTCTCGACATGCACTCTCTTGTTCTACTTTTAAGAAGTTTGAGTTTTTTTTCTTAGATAGTGTGGACAAAGCTTTATTAGCTGGGGATTTAAATAACATCTTGGAGTGTAAAGAGGCATTTTGGCAATTGTTATTTGGGGCAGATAAAACACCGGGATTAAATGAAGTCATTAACATGAAGTGTTTTTTATTGTACAGAAACATTATTTAATGTTTAGAGAAAGTATTTTTTATGTCTAGATGAATTTGTATAAGTACAGATGAATTATTTATTTATAATTTAAAATTTATTTGGATAATTTTATTATTATGTTCATGTTTATTATTATTATTACTTTTTAATATGGATTTGTTATATAATTTCCTGTTATGTCATAATGAAATAGTATAAAAGGAAGGGGTGGGCATATTAGAATCAGTAGAAGAGTCAGAATCTGTCTGTTTATTTATTTTTTTATTTAATTTATTTATTGACATTTTAACCGGGTTAGTACAGCTGGACCAGAAGCCCATTTTCAGTGGAGACATGAGGAGAAAAGCTCCAGTTACAGACAGTTTACAGTATCTAAAATTCACACACCAAGTTAGAAAAATTAAAATACATAATTTCAAGAAATATAGAGTAAGATGCATATACAAAATAATAAACAAGTAGAAATGTACAAAATATACAGCAATTGAGCTTTCAATTGGGAGAGCTTGGGTTTACCAGATAAATTCCTAGTAAGTTAATTAGAGATAGGCAGACACTAATACATATATACCTGTGGTGGAAATAAAAACAAGAGTGTAGTGGAATTAGGTGGGGTCCTGACAGGGGCAAGTCTCTGTGTTAAGTAGGTGAAGTCTGAGTTATTTTTTAAAGTGTATTGTGTGGGTAATGGAATGTATGTGTGTAGGGAGTTTATTCCAAGTTTGGACTACAGTGCATTTATATAGTAGTTTGCCAACATTTTTCTTTGGTTGGTAAATATCTTGGAGTTGCTGGTTCGAGGTGCAGAGGGTCCGAGTGGGGGATATATGTGGATACCAGGAAGGGGAGTGCTGGGCAGAAAGATGGTTTGTATAATATAGAGTGTGTTATTTGAAATTGTGATAGAAGGAGTTGTTGTGGGAGTTTAACTGTTCTCCTGCCATTTGCTTAGCAGAGGATGTCCACTGCTATTCCTTCTCATCTATAATCAGAAACTGGGTAATGAAATGCTTCATCTTGCCCAAAATATCATTTTTTTATGACTATGTTTTGTTGGGAAATGTTGTCAATTTTCTGATGTTTGGCATTATTTCTGTATTTGTCTCTATGATACAACCACAGCCATTTCTCTTTTTCTAGCTATATGCATTAGCATTTCATTTGAGTGTGTTACAGTGAGTACCAAATGGTGTTGCTGATAAAAGTTAGTGTCATAAACCAACCCAGAGGGACAGTTAGAAGTGCTGAAGTAACTTGGGCTGTATCTGAGGATATGGTAGTTGTTTCTGCAATATTCACCTCCAGGTACTCTCTCCGGGAGGGAGGGAGAACTGTGAGCTTCTTGAGGGATGGTTGGGTCATAAGGTGGAGGGGTGCAGAAGGTAATGGAGGCCAGTCATCATCTAATGATTCTGGCTATGTGACTGATAACTTTTCAGACTATCCTAATGGATACATACCCCAGGAGAGGGATTTCTCTTATGCTCATTTTTGTAGTCTATTTACTGTTCTATTAGCTGTCTGTAGCTAGCTGTGACTTTCCCCTAACTGAGTTATATTTTAAGCTCTTGACTACAGATTCCTCTTCCTTATTTTTAGCTTCTTCTTGCCAGTCGTTAAAAGCTGACCAACAAGAGGCAGGTATCTTATTACCTTTCTGTTTCAATTTATTTTTTAGATTTTCTAAAATTTTCTTATCAAAAGTACCTTTTTCAGGAAACTGTAAAGAGCTATCATTTTAGTGAGCTCAGACTGTTTTACCAAATACTACAGCTGCCCCTTCCATACTTATTAAACATGTACCTGCCTGGAGTCCCAAACTCTGGCTCTTTTAAACCACTTTTACTGGTACCCATTGTAAAAACCCACTCTCACACCAAAGGGATAGGCACACAACTATAATTAGGGTCAATCACATTCCCAATGAAGGACTCCTCTCTGTTACTTTTCTTTATAGTTGATTAGAATCCGCTGTCACTCCTGAGAAGGATAATCTGTCCTTATGATAATGATACTCTGTCCTTGTATATATTGATTAGACCTCACTAACGCACAATTAATTAACTGAATTCTGTTAATATGGGTGATTACACATGCATACAATGTCCCAGTTGTATAGAATTTACCTGCTCACATACAATCAAAAATAATGAAGAAAGTTTTAGTAAAGTTTACCTGTAGAGACTTCAGACTCTGCTGAGATTTTACAATTGTGTATTGATACACCAGAAACTTGCCTGACAGAAAACCTGTCACTTTTGGACCCAGTGGCAATATCTAATGCAGCAGCACACAAATGTATCTGAAATCCAATTAAGCATTGCAGCAAACTGTTAAGGTACTCAGTAACTTTCACATGATACAGGTCAGTAGAGAATAATAATCTACTTTACTGCAAAGAGAAACACAAACATGGGAAACTAAGAAATCAAGGTCCTGACTCATTGAACAACAGATTAATAAAATTGTTGCACGTACTTTGGTTAAAAGCAACATTACTGTACTGATCTTAGAACAACCACTGACCAATTAAAAATGAATGCTACACCATTAATTTTGCTAACTAATATCGCCTAGCTTCTTGTTTACGACTTTTCATATTAGACATGCGTTCTGAATTCCATAATCAAACTTTCAACAGAGAACAAAATGTTTTAAATTTCTTGACTGTCAACAATTGATAGTATTAGGCAGGAAGTAAATCATCAGCTACATACCGAAAAACACTCTGGAATCCATCTTGTTATGAAAACACATTATAAAGGAAATACACACACTAACATGTTTCCTTATCTGTATGCCTCACCCTTCACAAGTTACAATGTGTTAAGGTAGAGTAGGTTTAGCATTTTAGGTTCAGGGTTAGTGCTTTGGCAAAATTTAGATCACATACAAGGGTTCTTTCTACTGTAATTATACTATTGTCGTATAAAGTGGGCTTTCTGGTACTAAAATGCTTAGTTTTTAGTTTAGTTACCTCAGTGAAACTATGCTTATTAAGCATAGTAAACTTGTGTTTGTATTCATACCTCTCTGTCAGCTTTTTTTGATTTTTTTTCTTAGACCCTTCTAAAATTGGCAGTTTTGGGGGGAAAGGGTAATGGATTACACTTTATTAAGGTACTGCAATCATTAGAGTTATAGACTTTTTTTACTCAAGATAATGCTTGGTATTTCATATTATTTTATTCTGTCAGCTTTTCAAATTAATAGTACTAGTATTTAAAAATGTATCCTCGATTTGGGACATTTGCCCCAATAATGTTTGCATTTTTCTCTTATTCAAGAGTAAGACGTTATTTGGGATTCCATGTCATGTGTCCTTGCCTTCTGATGATGCAACTGTTGAGACAAAATATTTTGTACTGGGTAGGACTTTTCTATAAAGTGTAGTACATTTCAACACACACATGCAGCACAATCAGTCTGTTTCTCAATCAGACAAATGAATAAATGCAAAAGCAAAATTGAATATAATGTTTCCTTGTAAACTGCATAATGCTTGGCATGCAGTATAATAATTCAGATGTTAACACTAATAGTAGTCTAACGTGGGGTAATCACTTTTAGGAAGAAAACTAGGGATATGCAAATCATCTCAATGACAGAGCTATGATAAGGACTGTTCATGTTGTACTTTGAATGGAATAGTGTTGAAATGAAGCATTTGGAATATTCTGTGAATATGTTTAAATGAAGATGTGATGAAGATAAGATGTGAAGATGGCAATTAAGAAGTCGAAGAAAGATGAAGAAGCTACAGTGACGGTGAAGATGAGATGACAATAAAGACAATGAAGGTGGCAATGATAATGACAAAGATACAGTGACGTTGCAGATGAAAATGCAATAACTATGCTGAAGAGAATGAAGGTGGCAATAATGATCCTTGTCAACATTGTCATTGCCATCATCATATCGTCATCATCACCTTTAGCACATTCTCATTTTCATAGATGCACATTATATTCCAAAAACATTCAATACAGCACTAAGCCTTTATTGCCATTATGACTCTAACCCTACTGTGTAGCGTCATGCAACCCTAGCCCTTTGCTACCAATTTCACAAGAATTCATTAAGCCCACCAAACTCTGCAGCTTTTGAATAAATTGAATTTGTGGGAACAATAGATGCAGAATAATGCTAAGTAGGAAGAGTGAGGTTGAAGGAAATGAATGAACTGGGCAATGTATGTAATGCTGGACTGAGTAATAATTGTTAAAACCAAAACATATATGAAAAATTTTATTATGGTTTATTTTTATCTTCTATAATGTATGTGTACCTATGTCTCTGTCTAAAATGAGATTTAAAAAAGATGTTTAAGTTGTTACTGGGCTGCCTTGAATGCATTTTGATCAATCAACATCACTTTTATCAAGTGTTGAATGATTGAAAGAAAAGGAGAAAAACAACTTTTGTCAACATCAGAGGTAACTTTTTTTGCAAGGGTTCATGCCCCCTGTTCCCCCAATGTGGGAGATATCCCTACACTCCAAACTTAAATATATCTAATCCAAGGCCACACAACGTTGGAGAAAAAAGAAAACTACAGTCAGTGAAAGTTGTTGCACTCCTTCTGTTACAGTCATTCAGCATTCAATAAAAGTGCTGTTGTGTCTCCAGGAATAGATGGTATTCCTGTGGAAGTTTGGAAGCTGGGAAGGAAGAAAGTGATAAAGATGTGGATGGTTTTGTTTAACAGTATTTTAAAAGGAGGAGATGCACCAACATATTGGAAGAAAGCTGTGGGGGCTATGTTACCTAAAGATGGCAAAGACCCTTCAGACCTAGCTTCATATAGACCCATTTCAATTTAAACCTTGATTATAAAGTGTGTATATCTATATCTATACTAGCTAAAAGAATGGCAATGGTGTTGCCAAAATTGATAGATATGGATCAGTCTGGTTTTGTGGAGGGGTGGCAAACATTATGGAACAATGTTGATCCAGAGGGAAGCAGAAAGAAATAAAATATCTCTGTTGTTAGTGGGTCTTAATGCAGAGAAAGCATTTGACAGAGTATGCTAGGATTTTATGAGTAGGGCATTTGAAGCATTTGCATCCCCTGATACAATAATAAGGTTAATTAGAAGGATATATGAAGGATTGGAGGCAAGAATTAAAGTGGGTGGGTTCCTCTCAGATAAGGAGTGTTTGAACAGAAGAAACAGAGGTGTCCTCTTTCCCATTTGTTATGTGCTTTATATTTAGAGCCATTGGCAAAGAAAATAAGGGACCCAGAAATACAAGGATATAATTGGTATGGTAATTAAGAAAATATGGCTTTATTTGCAGATGATATTATTTTGTACCTAATAAATACAGAAAAGGACAACTCAGTGTTGTGAAACATTTTGAAATAGTTTCAAGTCTTTTCAGGATTTAAAATGAATGAAGATAAAACTACTATAACTATAAATTAGGTACCCACACACAAATTGGTTCAGCAATGCCCATACTTGTGGGGACATGATAAAATGAAGTATTTAGGAGTATGTATTAAAAAGGCATCTGTTATAGCAGCTAAGGATATATGAGAAGAGACTAAACAAAAATAATACAAAAATTAAGAAACTGGAAACTCTTATTTATGGATATGGATAGTAAGATCTAAGCAGTGAAAATGTTTTTAGTCCCTTTAGTCTTGTAAACAAGTCAGGCAATAATGAAAAAGAACTGCAGGAATTTATTTGGGAGAGAAAGAAGGCAAGAGTTAAGTGATATAAGTTGGTCCTTCCAAAAGAACAAGCTGGTTTAGGTTTACCCAATTTAAGGGGATATTTTAGAATTACACAGTTAAGGCTCATATCTGTAACACAGCAGAAGTTATAATTCAAATTGGAGAAGGATGATAATGAAGTGGGGGAAGTTCAAGAAATAGAAAGAGAGAGTGGGATTTTGGATGCAAATTCTTAAGGAGAATAATAACAATGCAGAATATTATATTCATAAAGTAGCAGAAAGTATTCCAAGAACTAAGCCAATATAAGAATGGAAAAAGGAGATTTTGCCAAAAGGGATGACTGCAAGTAAGGGTACAGAAAATAGGCAAAAGGGTCTGGAATTTACTGGAGAAACCTGGCAAAGGAACCAAGATATTGGAAGCAAATAACTCAAGCAGGAAAGGTAATAGTGTCGGATGAGGCCAAGAAGACATTTGGATTGCAGGCTAGAGACTGCCTTCCCTACCAGGGCTTGATCTCAGAGTGCAGCAAAGAGAAAGGGATATTGGAATTTTACGTGAAAGATCTGCTCTCGTAGGGTTTTTAGCTTAATCTAGAAAATAAGCAGCGGTAAAAACTGAATAATTAGTAGGGCATATAAAATATTGCATGATAACTATAAGAATAAATAAGACAAGGTTATAAAAGACTGGGAACATACACTAGAAAAGCAATTTACAAGAAAACAATGGATATTATAGCTCCCAAATATGTATAGCTCCCAAGTATACAACCAAGTCCAGAAGGTTTATGATCTTGGCTTGGAAGTGTTTCATACGTATTTTTATACGCCAAGCAGACTTCAATATATACATTTTATATATATATATATATATATATATATATATATATATATATATATATATATATATACACATATATACATTTTATATATAAATAAATATGTGTATATATATATATATATATATATATACACATGTATACACTATATATACATATATATATATATATATATATATATACACACACACACACACACACATATATATATATATATATATATATATATATACATACATACATATATACATTTTTATATATATATATATCTGATAAATTAGTCAGGTTACGCTCTATTTCATTACTATGATAGCCCCTATCAATAAGGCGTTCTCTAAGATGATTCAATTCATTCATAAAGCCTTTTTCTGTGGCATTAAGCCTAGATACCCTCATTCCTTGGCCTTTGATAATATTCCTGAAGATGTGTGGAGGGTACATACTAGTCCTCATCAACAAGGTGTTATGATAACAAGGTTTTCTGTAGACACCTGTGTTAAAAGAGCCACATGCCAATTTCTCTATATATAAATCGAGAAACACTACCTTCTGTTTGGAATATTCAATCGTAAATTTTAAAAACCCTGTCAAGTTATTGAGCATAGTATGGAAGGATAATAAAGTGTCCTCCACTCCTCTCCACAAAAGGAACACATCGTCAACAAAACGACGATAAAAGATCACATGTTGCCTATATTCAGTACTCTGAAAGAGAACTTCACCTTCCCAATATGCCAAAAACATATTGGCATAACTATTAGCGCATGGGGGCTACACCATCCTGCTGTTGATATAGATGGTCCTGAAAGAGAAAGATGTTGTTCTCTAAAATGAGTTCCAGGAACAAGCCTATTAATTCTATTTGTACGACAGAGTAGTTGCTATGACTCTGAAGATAGTTAGAAATATACTCAATTCCTAAAACATTAGGTAGTACTGTGAATAGAGATTGTATGTCCATGGTAACTAGTACCAAATCTTGTTCTTCATGAGCATTCAAACAGTCATATAGTTCAAGCAAAAACTGTTTCGAATCTTTGAGTACTGTATTATTTTTAGAAAGCACTGGTCTCAAATGTTTTTCAACATACACTGACAGATGCTCAGTTACCCACCCCTGCCCAGAGACTAGGTCTCATAGGAGGCTTACTGGCATCCTTGTGTATCTTAGGAAGGCCTTGGATCTCAGGAATTGTAGGGGTAGTAATGTTAAGATAATCAAACAATTCTTTATCTATGGTCATACCCTAGAGCATATCTGACAATGAATTATAAACATGGTTAATAATACCAAATACCTCTTGCCATCCAATCTCCTTATAAAATCTATCATTAAGTAGGTCATACATAGCACTCTGGTAATAAGGCGTATCCATAATGACCACTTTACCACCTTTATCGGCTGGTCTTATTATAACAGAATCAAGTGTTTGTAGTTGTTGTAAGCTTCTCCTCTCCTCACAAGTGAGGTTACCTTTTCTTTTATGTATCAAATTCCTATCTCTACTAAAGTAGTCAAATAACTCATATTCTGTCATTTTCAAATAAGCTTCTAGAAGGGGATGATGAATAGGAATATAACTACTTAGATTTTTAAAGCGAGGTGACTGTTCAGTATGGCCCTCAGCCAAACTGGTTGTGGTATCCTGATTCCTAAACTGTAATTGTAGCATCACATTTCTACAGAATAGCTTCAAATCTATTACTGTCTCAGTAAAGTTACTATAACTACTAGGAATAAAACTGAGGCCTTTATTAAGTAGGCTTTCATCTGCACTAGACAAAACATAGCTAGAAATATTACAAACTAAAGTGTCTGAGGCTCCAAAACTAGAAGGCATCTCAATATCTACCATATCAGCTATTATTTGGGATGTGTCCACATCTTCTTGATAGTCTGATGTGGTAGGAGGTCGTCCGACAACTTCCTTTTTTGTCGGCCTCTGCTCATAGATCTGCTTCTCCTTAAACCCTTTTCTTTCCGTACTGGTAAGGGAAAAGGGAGGGGTTCCCCTGGTTTGAGTGTATGTAGTGGTACACTTACTCTCTCCTTAGGTCTAACAACCAATTCACTATCTACAGAATTATTGGTGACAGTGTGTTTTTGTATTCGGACCTCAGGGTACAAGTTCTCCGTAGAAACAATGTTAGGTACTATACCTTCCTCTAATAGATCAATATTAGTAGCATTGACTGAGACACAATTGTTATCAACACTATCAGAATTCTTAGCTTTGGCAGATGGCTGTCGCGTTTCTGCCATCACATGCACTTCAACATTCTTACCAACAGAATCATCAATGGTTCATTGTTGATTAAAGACAGTGTTGCTATTAGAGCTAACAACAGTGTGACTAACTTTACGTATATTATCGTTTGCAACAACACGATCATTCACATGAAAATGTCCACTAGTTCTCGGTGCTTCTGTCCTCTGTATATTAAAGTCAATAGTAGTAGCTCTTGAATTTTCCTGTCCATATCTAGGCCAAATAAACACATGACCAGATCTAAAGTCAATAACTTTTCTAATGTACTTGTGGAACCGCTGTTCGAAAGTTTGCTTGATGGAGTATCTGCATTTGAACGCAAGCTGCTCCAGCAGAAACGTAATAAGATTGTTAGGGATACCAAAGACTTTAGATCTGGTCATGTGTTTATTTGGCCTAGATATGGACAGGACAATTCAAAAGCCTCCATACATCTTCAGGAATATTATCAAAGGCCAAGGAATGAGGGTATCTAGGCTTAATGCCACAGAAAAAGGCTTTATGAATGAATTGAATCATCTTAGAGAACGCCTTATTGATAGGGGCTGTCATAGTAATGAAATAGAGTGTAACCTGACTAATTTATCAGAATTGAGATCAGGTAGGGCAGCTCCATATTTTGGACCACAAACTATTCGAGCTGAGTTATCACCAAGGGATATATCTAGTGTTAGGGTCATCACTCCATACACATCAGATCACTACGTACTTAAAAATATTCTACAGAAACACTGGCCTATTCTATGCGTAGATGAGGAACTACAGCATATAGTAGGCGAGGAACCTAAGTTTACTTTTAAAAATAAATACAATCTCAAAAGATTGTTGTGTTATCCAAGGAAAAAGGGGAATATGGCAGATG